>NC_140224.1:9690205-9917705 GCF_951802725.1 Rutilus rutilus
CATTTCAAGAAAAAATTGGCGAAAATGGCCCACGGAAGATGCTCCCACAAGGTAGCGTGGCCGAGCGGTCTAAGGCGCTGGATTAAGGCTCCAGTCTCTTCGGGGGCGTGGGTTCGAATCCCACCGCTGCCAAGACAGCCTTTTAGAAGGCACTTGTGGCTGCTAGAAGGCTGCTATGCCTAAGCGAAAAGACTGGAGAAGTGACACTGCTTGCTCCCGGTCTCTTCCAAACTCAGCCGCTTTTGCTTTCCTTGGCCGAACTCGGCGGGCTTCAGAGCCTGACGATGAAGGTCCGCACGCCACCGTTTTCTCTATTTCTTAAAAAAATGGCCAGAAAACGGCCCACGAAAGGTGCCACTTCGGGGTAGCGTGGCCGAGGGGTCTAAGGCGCTGGATTTAGGCTCCAGTCTCTTCGGGGGCGTGGGTTCGAATCCCACCGCTGCCAGCAGAGATTTTAAAGAGGGCCAGACACCTTAAGTGTGCTCTTAAAAGGCGCAAATGCGGCTGAAAATCTGCACCCTCTTGAATCAGGGACAACAGTAACTTACAATTATTATAATGTCACTTCAAAAATGAGTTTAAATATAATAACAATGTATAGTCTATAACAATGGAGTTAGCCAACTTGACTCATTGAGAGTTTTTGGTGAACTGACAGCTACTTCATGATTTTGAGTTGGCTGCCATTTTGGAATATGGCCCAACGCCTTTGATTAGGTAATTCAGTTGTGTTTGATTAGAGATGGAATTGCAATCTGCAGGGAGGGGGGCCTCCAGGAGTGTAACTGCCTGCCCCCTGTATTTAGGAGGCCTTTCCACCTGTCGAGGAGCTCCTTCAAGGCACGTCGAATTTCAACGGATTTGGCTGTGGAGAAGTGAGACATTTCAAGAAAAAATTGGCGAAAATGGCCCACGGAAGATGCTCCCACAAGGTAGCGTGGCCGAGCGGTCTAAGGCGCTGGATTAAGGCTCCAGTCTCTTCGGGGGCGTGGGTTCGAATCCCACCGCTGCCAAGACAGCCTTTTAGAAGGCACTTGTGGCTGCTAGAAGGCTGCTATGCCTAAGCGAAAAGACTGGAGAAGTGACACTGCTTGCTCCCGGTCTCTTCCAAACTCAGCCGCTTTTGCTTTCCTTGGCCGAACTCGGCGGGCTTCAGAGCCTGACGATGAAGGTCCGCACGCCACCGTTTTCTCTATTTCTTAAAAAAATGGCCAGAAAGCGGCCCACGAAAGGTGCCACTTCGGGGTAGCGTGGCCGAGGGGTCTAAGGCGCTGGATTTAGGCTCCAGTCTCTTCGGGGGCGTGGGTTCGAATCCCACCGCTGCCAGCAGAGATTTTAAAGAGGGCCAGACACCTTAAGTGTGCTCTTAAAAGGCGCAAATGCGGCTGAAAATCTGCACCCTCTTGAATCAGGGACAACAGTAACTTACAATTATTATAATGTCACTTCAAAAATGAGTTTAAATATAATAACAATGTATAGTCTATAACAATGGAGTTAGCCAACTTGACTCATTGAGAGTTTTTTGGTGAACTGACAGCTACTTCATGATTTTGAGTTGGCTGCCATTTTGGAATATGGCCCAACGCCTTTGATTAGGTAATTCAGTTGTGTTTGATTAGAGATGGAATTGCAATCTGCAGGGAGGGGGGCCTCCAGGAGTGTAACTGCCTGCCCCCTGTATTTAGGAGGCCTTTCCACCTGTCGAGGAGCTCCTTCAAGGCACGTCGAATTTCAACGGATTTGGCTGTGGAGAAGTGAGACATTTCAAGAAAAAATTGGCGAAAATGGCCCACGGAAGATGCTCCCACAAGGTAGCGTGGCCGAGCGGTCTAAGGCGCTGGATTAAGGCTCCAGTCTCTTCGGGGGCGTGGGTTCGAATCCCACCGCTGCCAAGACAGCCTTTTAGAAGGCACTTGTGGCTGCTAGAAGGCTGCTATGCCTAAGCGAAAAGACTGGAGAAGTGACACTGCTTGCTCCCGGTCTCTTCCAAACTCAGCCGCTTTTGCTTTCCTTGGCCGAACTCGGCGGGCTTCAGAGCCTGACGATGAAGGTCCGCACGCCACCGTTTTCTCTATTTCTTAAAAAAATGGCCAGAAAACGGCCCACGAAAGGTGCCACTTCGGGGTAGCGTGGCCGAGGGGTCTAAGGCGCTGGATTTAGGCTCCAGTCTCTTCGGGGGCGTGGGCTCGAATCCCACCGCTGCCAGCAGAGATTTTAAAGAGATTGCCAGACACCTTAAGTGTGCTCTTAAAAGGCGCAAATGCGGCTGAAAATCTGCACCCTCTTGAATCAGGGACAACAGTAACTTACAATTATTATAATGTCACTTCAAAAATGAGTTTAAATATAATAACAATGTATAGTCTATAACAATGGAGTTAGCCAACTTGACTCATTGAGAGTTTTTGGTGAACTGACAGCTACTTCATGATTTTGAGTTGGCTGCCATTTTGGAATATGGCCCAACGCCTTTGATTAGGTAATTCAGTTGTGTTTGATTAGAGATGGAATTGCAATCTGCAGGGAGGGGGGCCTCCAGGAGTGTAACTGCCTGCCCCCTGTATTTAGGAGGCCTTTCCACCTGTCGAGGAGCTCCTTCAAGGCACGTCGAATTTCAACGGATTTGGCTGTGGAGAAGTGAGACATTTCAAGAAAAAATTGGTGAAAATGGCCCACGGAAGATGCTCCCACAAGGTAGCGTGGCCGAGCGGTCTAAGGCGCTGGATTAAGGCTCCAGTCTCTTCGGGGGCGTGGGTTAGAATCCCACCGCTGCCAAGACAGCCTTTTAGAAGGCACTTGTGGCTGCTAGAAGGCTGCTATGCCTAAGCGAAAAGACTGGAGAAGTGACACTGCTTGCTCCCGGTCTCTTCCAAACTCAGCCGCTTTTGCTTTCCTTGGCCGAACTCGGCGGGCTTCAGAGCCTGACGATGAAGGTCCGCACGCCACCGTTTTCTCTATTTCTTAAAAAAATGGCCAGAAAGCGGCCCACGAAAGGTGCCACTTCGGGGTAGCGTGGCCGAGGGGTCTAAGGCGCTGGATTTAGGCTCCAGTCTCTTCGGGGGCGTGGGTTCGAATCCCACCGCTGCCAGCAGAGATTTTAAAGAGGGCCAGACACCTTAAGTGTGCTCTTAAAAGGCGCAAATGCGGCTGAAAATCTGCACCCTCTTGAATCAGGGACAACAGTAACTTACAATTATTATAATGTCACTTCAAAAATGAGTTTAAATATAATAACAATGTATAGTCTATAACAATGGAGTTAGCCAACTTGACTCATTGAGAGTTTTTGGTGAACTGACAGCTACTTCATGATTTTGAGTTGGCTGCCATTTTGGAATATGGCCCAACGCCTTTGATTAGGTAATTCAGTTGTGTTTGATTAGAGATGGAATTGCAATCTGCAGGGAGGGGGGCCTCCAGGAGTGTAACTGCCTGCCCCCTGTATTTAGGAGGCCTTTCCACCTGTCGAGGAGCTCCTTCAAGGCACGTCGAATTTCAACGGATTTGGCTGTGGAGAAGTGAGACATTTCAAGAAAAAATTGGCGAAAATGGCCCACGGAAGATGCTCCCACAAGGTAGCGTGGCCGAGCGGTCTAAGGCGCTGGATTAAGGCTCCAGTCTCTTCGGGGGCGTGGGTTCGAATCCCACCGCTGCCAAGACAGCCTTTTAGAAGGCACTTGTGGCTGCTAGAAGGCTGCTATGCCTAAGCGAAAAGACTGGAGAAGTGACACTGCTTGCTCCCGGTCTCTTCCAAACTCAGCCGCTTTTGCTTTCCTTGGCCGAACTCGGCGGGCTTCAGAGCCTGACGATGAAGGTCCGCACGCCACCGTTTTCTCTATTTCTTAAAAAAATGGCCAGAAAGCGGCCCACGAAAGGTGCCACTTCGGGGTAGCGTGGCCGAGGGGTCTAAGGCGCTGGATTTAGGCTCCAGTCTCTTCGGGGGCGTGGGTTCGAATCCCACCGCTGCCAGCAGAGATTTTAAAGAGGGCCAGACACCTTAAGTGTGCTCTTAAAAGGCGCAAATGCGGCTGAAAATCTGCACCCTCTTGAATCAGGGACAACAGTAACTTACAATTATTATAATGTCACTTCAAAAATGAGTTTAAATATAATAACAATGTATAGTCTATAACAATGGAGTTAGCCAACTTGACTCATTGAGAGTTTTTTGGTGAACTGACAGCTACTTCATGATTTTGAGTTGGCTGCCATTTTGGAATATGGCCCAACGCCTTTGATTAGGTAATTCAGTTGTGTTTGATTAGAGATGGAATTGCAATCTGCAGGGAGGGGGGCCTCCAGGAGTGTAACTGCCTGCCCCCTGTATTTAGGAGGCCTTTCCACCTGTCGAGGAGCTCCTTCAAGGCACGTCGAATTTCAACGGATTTGGCTGTGGAGAAGTGAGACATTTCAAGAAAAAATTGGCGAAAATGGCCCACGGAAGATGCTCCCACAAGGTAGCGTGGCCGAGCGGTCTAAGGCGCTGGATTAAGGCTCCAGTCTCTTCGGGGGCGTGGGTTCGAATCCCACCGCTGCCAAGACAGCCTTTTAGAAGGCACTTGTGGCTGCTAGAAGGCTGCTATGCCTAAGCGAAAAGACTGGAGAAGTGACACTGCTTGCTCCCGGTCTCTTCCAAACTCAGCCGCTTTTGCTTTCCTTGGCCGAACTCGGCGGGCTTCAGAGCCTGACGATGAAGGTCCGCACGCCACCGTTTTCTCTATTTCTTAAAAAAATGGCCAGAAAACGGCCCACGAAAGGTGCCACTTCGGGGTAGCGTGGCCGAGGGGTCTAAGGCGCTGGATTTAGGCTCCAGTCTCTTCGGGGGCGTGGGCTCGAATCCCACCGCTGCCAGCAGAGATTTTAAAGAGATTGCCAGACACCTTAAGTGTGCTCTTAAAAGGCGCAAATGCGGCTGAAAATCTGCACCCTCTTGAATCAGGGACAACAGTAACTTACAATTATTATAATGTCACTTCAAAAATGAGTTTAAATATAATAACAATGTATAGTCTATAACAATGGAGTTAGCCAACTTGACTCATTGAGAGTTTTTGGTGAACTGACAGCTACTTCATGATTTTGAGTTGGCTGCCATTTTGGAATATGGCCCAACGCCTTTGATTAGGTAATTCAGTTGTGTTTGATTAGAGATGGAATTGCAATCTGCAGGGAGGGGGGCCTCCAGGAGTGTAACTGCCTGCCCCCTGTATTTAGGAGGCCTTTCCACCTGTCGAGGAGCTCCTTCAAGGCACGTCGAATTTCAACGGATTTGGCTGTGGAGAAGTGAGACATTTCAAGAAAAAATTGGTGAAAATGGCCCACGGAAGATGCTCCCACAAGGTAGCGTGGCCGAGCGGTCTAAGGCGCTGGATTAAGGCTCCAGTCTCTTCGGGGGCGTGGGTTAGAATCCCACCGCTGCCAAGACAGCCTTTTAGAAGGCACTTGTGGCTGCTAGAAGGCTGCTATGCCTAAGCGAAAAGACTGGAGAAGTGACACTGCTTGCTCCCGGTCTCTTCCAAACTCAGCCGCTTTTGCTTTCCTTGGCCGAACTCGGCGGGCTTCAGAGCCTGACGATGAAGGTCCGCACGCCACCGTTTTCTCTATTTCTTAAAAAAATGGCCAGAAAGCGGCCCACGAAAGGTGCCACTTCGGGGTAGCGTGGCCGAGGGGTCTAAGGCGCTGGATTTAGGCTCCAGTCTCTTCGGGGGCGTGGGTTCGAATCCCACCGCTGCCAGCAGAGATTTTAAAGAGGGCCAGACACCTTAAGTGTGCTCTTAAAAGGCGCAAATGCGGCTGAAAATCTGCACCCTCTTGAATCAGGGACAACAGTAACTTACAATTATTATAATGTCACTTCAAAAATTAGTTTAAATATAATAACAATGTATAGTCTATAACAATGGAGTTAGCCAACTTGACTCATTGAGAGTTTTTGGTGAACTGACAGCTACTTCATGATTTTGAGTTGGCTGCCATTTTGGAATATGGCCCAACGCCTTTGATTAGGTAATTCAGTTGTGTTTGATTAGAGATGGAATTGCAATCTGCAGGGAGGGGGGCCTCCAGGAGTGTAACTGCCTGCCCCCTGTATTTAGGAGGCCTTTCCACCTGTCGACGAGCTCCTTCAAGGCACGTCGAATTTCAACGGATTTGGCTGTGGAGAAGTGAGACATTTCAAGAAAAAATTGGAGAAAATGGCCCACGGAAGATGCTCCCACAAGGTAGCGTGGCCGAGCGGTCTAAGGCGCTGGATTAAGGCTCCAGTCTCTTCGGGGGCGTGGGTTCGAATCCCACCGCTGCCAAGACAGCCTTTTAGAAGGCACTTGTGGCTGCTAGAAGGCTGCTATGCCTAAGCGAAAAGACTGGAGAAGTGACACTGCTTGCTCCCGGTCTCTTCCAAACTCAGCCGCTTTTGCTTTCCTTGGCCGAACTCGGCGGGCTTCAGAGCCTGACGATGAAGGTCCGCACGCCACCGTTTTCTCTATTTCTTAAAAAAATGGCCAGAAAACGGCCCACGAAAGGTGCCACTTCGGGGTAGCGTGGCCGAGGGGTCTAAGGCGCTGGATTTAGGCTCCAGTCTCTTCGGGGGCGTGGGTTCGAATCCCACCGCTGCCAGCAGAGATTTTAAAGAGGGCCAGACACCTTAAGTGTGCTCTTAAAAGGCGCAAATGCGGCTGAAAATCTGCACCCTCTTGAATCAGGGACAACAGTAACTTACAATTATTATAATGTCACTTCAAAAATGAGTTTAAATATAATAACAATGTATAGTCTATAACAATGGAGTTAGCCAACTTGACTCATTGAGAGTTTTTGGTGAACTGACAGCTACTTCATGATTTTGAGTTGGCTGCCATTTTGGAATATGGCCCAACGCCTTTGATTAGGTAATTCAGTTGTGTTTGATTAGAGATGGAATTGCAATCTGCAGGGAGGGGGGCCTCCAGGAGTGTAACTGCCTGCCCCCTGTATTTAGGAGGCCTTTCCACCTGTCGAGGAGCTCCTTCAAGGCACGTCGAATTTCAACGGATTTGGCTGTGGAGAAGTGAGACATTTCAAGAAAAAATTGGCGAAAATGGCCCACGGAAGATGCTCCCACAAGGTAGCGTGGCCGAGCGGTATAAGGCGCTGGATTAAGGCTCCAGTCTCTTCGGGGCCGTGGGTTCGAATCCCACCGCTGCCAAGACAGCCTTTTAGAAGGCACTTGTGGCTGCTAGAAGGCTGCTATGCCTAAGCGAAAAGACTGGAGAAGTGACACTGCTTGCTCCCGGTCTCTTCCAAACTCAGCCGCTTTTGCTTTCCTTGGCCGAACTCGGCGGGCTTCAGAGCCTGACGATGAAGGTCCGCACGCCACCGTTTTCTCTATTTCTTAAAAAAATGGCCAGAAAACGGCCCACGAAAGGTGCCACTTCGGGGTAGCGTGGCCGAGGGGTCTAAGGCGCTGGATTTAGGCTCCAGTCTCTTCGGGGGCGTGGGTTCGAATCCCACCGCTGCCAGCAGAGATTTTAAAGAGATTGCCAGACACCTTAAGTGTGCTCTTAAAAGGCGCAAATGCGGCTGAAAATCTGCACCCTCTTGAATCAGGGACAACAGTAACTTACAATTATTATAATGTCACTTCAAAAATGAGTTTAAATATAATAACAATGTATAGTCTATAACAATGGAGTTAGCCAACTTGACTCATTGAGAGTTTTTGGTGAACTGACAGCTACTTCATGATTTTGAGTTGGCTGCCATTTTGGAATATGGCCCAACGCCTTTGATTAGGTAATTCAGTTGTGTTTGATTAGAGATGGAATTGCAATCTGCAGGGAGGGGGGCCTCCAGGAGTGTAACTGCCTGCCCCCTGTATTTAGGAGGCCTTTCCACCTGTCGAGGAGCTCCTTCAAGGCACGTCGAATTTCAACGGATTTGGCTGTGGAGAAGTGAGACATTTCAAGAAAAAATTGGCGAAAATGGCCCACGGAAGATGCTCCCACAAGGTAGCGTGGCCGAGCGGTCTAAGGCGCTGGATTAAGGCTCCAGTCTCTTCGGGGGCGTGGGTTCGAATCCCACCGCTGCCAAGACAGCCTTTTAGAAGGCACTTGTGGCTGC
This sequence comes from Rutilus rutilus, assembly GCF_951802725.1. Classification (NCBI taxonomy): domain Eukaryota; kingdom Metazoa; phylum Chordata; class Actinopteri; order Cypriniformes; family Leuciscidae; genus Rutilus; species Rutilus rutilus. Next base: position 9,698,306 of record NC_140224.1, read on the forward strand.
TAGAAGGCTGCTATGCCTAAGCGAAAAGACTGGAGAAGTGACACTGCTTGCTCCCGGTCTCTTCCAAACTCAGCCGCTTTTGCTTTCCTTGGCCGAACTCGGCGGGCTTCAGAGCCTGACGATGAAGGTCCGCACGCCACCGTTTTCTCTATTTCTTAAAAAAATGGCCAGAAAGCGGCCCACGAAAGGTGCCACTTCGGGGTAGCGTGGCCGAGGGGTCTAAGGCGCTGGATTTAGGCTCCAGTCTCTTCGGGGGCGTGGGTTCGAATCCCACCGCTGCCAGCAGAGATTTTAAAGAGGGCCAGACACCTTAAGTGTGCTCTTAAAAGGCGCAAATGCGGCTGAAAATCTGCACCCTCTTGAATCAGGGACAACAGTAACTTACAATTATTATAATGTCACTTCAAAAATGAGTTTAAATATAATAACAATGTATAGTCTATAACAATGGAGTTAGCCAACTTGACTCATTGAGAGTTTTTGGTGAACTGACAGCTACTTCATGATTTTGAGTTGGCTGCCATTTTGGAATATGGCCCAACGCCTTTGATTAGGTAATTCAGTTGTGTTTGATTAGAGATGGAATTGCAATCTGCAGGGAGGGGGGCCTCCAGGAGTGTAACTGCCTGCCCCCTGTATTTAGGAGGCCTTTCCACCTGTCGAGGAGCTCCTTCAAGGCACGTCGAATTTCAACGGATTTGGCTGTGGAGAAGTGAGACATTTCAAGAAAAAATTGGCGAAAATGGCCCACGGAAGATGCTCCCACAAGGTAGCGTGGCCGAGCGGTATAAGGCGCTGGATTAAGGCTCCAGTCTCTTCGGGGCCGTGGGTTCGAATCCCACCGCTGCCAAGACAGCCTTTTAGAAGGCACTTGTGGCTGCTAGAAGGCTGCTATGCCTAAGCGAAAAGACTGGAGAAGTGACACTGCTTGCTCCCGGTCTCTTCCAAACTCAGCCGCTTTTGCTTTCCTTGGCCGAACTCGGCGGGCTTCAGAGCCTGACGATGAAGGTCCGCACGCCACCGTTTTCTCTATTTCTATTTCTCTATATCTCTGAAGGTGCCACTTCGGGGTAGCGTGGCCGAGGGGTCTAAGGCGCTGGATTTAGGCTCCAGTCTCTTCGGGGGCGTGGGTTCGAATCCCACCGCTGCCAGCAGAGATTTTAAAGAGGGCCAGACACCTTAAGTGTGCTCTTAAAAGGCGCAAATGCGGCTGAAAATCTGCACCCTCTTGAATCAGGGACAACAGTAACTTACAATTATTATAATGTCACTTCAAAAATGAGTTTAAATATAATAACAATGTATAGTCTATAACAATGGAGTTAGCCAACTTGACTCATTGAGAGTTTTTGGTGAACTGACAGCTACTTCATGATTTTGAGTTGGCTGCCATTTTGGAATATGGCCCAACGCCTTTGATTAGGTAATTCAGTTGTGTTTGATTAGAGATGGAATTGCAATCTGCAGGGAGGGGGGCCTCCAGGAGTGTAACTGCCTGCCCCCTGTATTTAGGAGGCCTTTCCACCTGTCGAGGAGCTCCTTCAAGGCACGTCGAATTTCAACGGATTTGGCTGTGGAGAAGTGAGACATTTCAAGAAAAAATTGGCGAAAATGGCCCACGGAAGATGCTCCCACAAGGTAGCGTGGCCGAGCGGTCTAAGGCGCTGGATTAAGGCTCCAGTCTCTTCGGGGGCGTGGGTTCGAATCCCACCGCTGCCAAGACAGCCTTTTAGAAGGCACTTGTGGCTGCTAGAAGGCTGCTATGCCTAAGCGAAAAGACTGGAGAAGTGACACTGCTTGCTCCCGGTCTCTTCCAAACTCAGCCGCTTTTGCTTTCCTTGGCCGAACTCGGCGGGCTTCAGAGCCTGACGATGAAGGTCCGCACGCCACCGTTTTCTCTATTTCTTAAAAAAATGGCCAGAAAGCGGCCCACGAAAGGTGCCACTTCGGGGTAGTGTGGCCGAGGGGTCTAAGGCGCTGGATTTAGGCTCCAGTCTCTTCGGGGGCGTGGGTTCGAATCCCACCGCTGCCAGCAGAGATTTTAAAGAGGGCCAGACACCTTAAGTGTGCTCTTAAAAGGCGCAAATGCGGCTGAAAATCTGCACCCTCTTGAATCAGGGACAACAGTAACTTACAATTATTATAATGTCACTTCAAAAATGAGTTTAAATATAATAACAATGTATAGTCTATAACAATGGAGTTAGCCAACTTGACTCATTGAGAGTTTTTGGTGAACTGACAGCTACTTCATGATTTTGAGTTGGCTGCCATTTTGGAATATGGCCCAACGCCTTTGATTAGGTAATTCAGTTGTGTTTGATTAGAGATGGAATTGCAATCTGCAGGGAGGGGGGCCTCCAGGAGTGTAACTGCCTGCCCCCTGTATTTAGGAGGCCTTTCCACCTGTCGAGGAGCTCCTTCAAGGCACGTCGAATTTCAACGGATTTGGCTGTGGAGAAGTGAGACATTTCAAGAAAAAATTGGCTAAAATGGCCCACGGAAGATGCTCCCACAAGGTAGCGTGGCCGAGCGGTCTAAGGCGCTGGATTAAGGCTCCAGTCTCTTCGGAGGCGTGGGTTCGAATCCCACCGCTGCCAAGACAGCCTTTTAGAAGGCACTTGTGGCTGCTAGAAGGCTGCTATGCCTAAGCGAAAAGACTGGAGAAGTGACACTGCTTGCTCCCGGTCTCTTCCAAACTCAGCCGCTTTTGCTTTCCTTGGCCGAACTCGGCGGGCTTCAGAGCCTGACGATGAAGGTCCGCACGCCACCGTTTTCTCTATTTCTTAAAAAAATGGCCAGAAAACGGCCCACGAAAGGTGCCACTTCGGGGTAGCGTGGCCGAGGGGTCTAAGGCGCTGGATTTAGGCTCCAGTCTCTTCGGGGGCGTGGGTTCGAATCCCACCGCTGCCAGCAGAGATTTTAAAGAGGGCCAGACACCTTAAGTGTGCTCTTAAAAGGCGCAAATGCGGCTGAAAATCTGCACCCTCTTGAATCAGGGACAACAGTAACTTACAATTATTATAATGTCACTTCAAAAATGAGTTTAAATATAATACCAATGTATAGTCTATAACAATGGAGTTAGCCAACTTGACTCATTGAGAGTTTTTGGTGAACTGACAGCTACTTCATGATTTTGAGTTGGCTGCCATTTTGGAATATGGCCCAACGGCTTTGATTAGGTAATTCAGTTGTGTTTGATTAGAGATGGAATTGCAATCTGCAGGGAGGGGGGCCTCCAGGAGTGTAACTGCCTGCCCCCTGTATTTAGGAGGCCTTTCCACCTGTCGAGGAGCTCCTTCAAGGTACGTCGAATTTCAACGGATTTGGCTGTGGAGAAGTGAGACATTTCAAGAAAAAATTGGCGAAAATGGCCCACGTAAGATGCTCCCACAAGGTAGCGTGGCCGAGCGGTCTAAGGCGCTGGATTAAGGCTCCAGTCTCTTCGGGGGCGTGGGTTCGAATCCCACCGCTGCCAAGACAGCCTTTTAGAAGGCACTTGTGGCTGCTAGAAGGCTGCTATGCCTAAGCAAAAGACTGGAGAAGTGACACTGCTTGCTCCCGGTCTCTTCCAAACTCAGCCGCTTTTGCTTTCCTTGGCCGAACTCGGCGGGCTTCAGAGCCAGACGATGAAGGTCCGCACGCCACCGTTTTCTCTATTTCTTAAAAAAATGGCCAGAAAACGGCCCACGAAAGGTGCCACTTCGGGGTAGCGTGGCCGAGGGGTCTAAGGCGCTGGATTTAGGCTCCAGTCTCTTCGGGGGCGTGGGTTCGAATCCCACCGCTGCCAGCAGAGATTTTAAAGAGGGCCAGACACCTTAAGTGTGCTCTTAAAAGGCGCAAATGCGGCTGAAAATCTGCACCCTCTTGAATCAGGGACAACAGTAACTTACAATTATTATAATGTCACTTCAAAAATGAGTTTAAATATAATACCAATGTATAGTCTATAACAATGGAGTTAGCCAACTTGACTCATTGAGAGTTTTTGGTGAACTGACAGCTACTTCATGATTTTGAGTTGGCTGCCATTTTGGAATATGGCCCAACGCCTTTGATTAGGTAATTCAGTTGTGTTTGATTAGAGATGGAATTGCAATCTGCAGGGAGGGGGGCCTCCAGGAGTGTAACTGCCTGCCCCCTGTATTTAGGAGGCCTTTCCACCTGTCGAGGAGCTCCTTCAAGGCACGTCGAATTTCAACGGATTTGGCTGTGGAGAAGTGAGACATTTCAAGAAAAAATTGGCGAAAATGGCCCACGGAAGATGCTCCCACAAGGTAGCGTGGCCGAGCGGTCTAAGGCGCTGGATTAAGGCTCCAGTCTCTTCGGGGTTGTGGGTTCGAATCCCACCGCTGCCAAGACAGCCTTTTAGAAGGCACTTGTGGCTGCTAGAAGGCTGCTATGCCCAAGCGAAAAGACTGGAGAAGTGACACTGCTTGCTCCCGGTCTCTTCCAAACTCAGCCGCTTTTGCTTTCCTTGGCCGAACTCGGCGGGCTTCAGAGCCTGACGATGAAGGTCCGCACGCCACCGTTTTCTCTATTTCTTAAAAAAATGGCCAGAAAACGGCCCACGAAAGGTGCCACTTCGGGGTAGCGTGGCCGAGGGGTCTAAGGCGCTGGATTTAGGCTCCAGTCTCTTCGGGGGCGTGGGTTCGAATCCCACCGCTGCCAGCAGAGATTTTAAAGAGGGCCAGACACCTTAAGTGTGCTCTTAAAAGGCGCAAATGCGGCTGAAAATCTGCACCCTCTTGAATCAGGGACAACAGTAACTTACAATTATTATAATGTCACTTCAAAAATGAGTTTAAATATAATAACAATGTATAGTCTATAACAATGGAGTTAGCCAACTTGACTCATTGAGAGTTTTTGGTGAACTGACAGCTACTTCATGATTTTGAGTTGGCTGCCATTTTGGAATATGGCCCAACGCCTTTGATTAGGTAATTCAGTTGTGTTTGATTAGAGATGGAATTGCAATCTGCAGGGAGGGGGGCCTCCAGGAGTGTAACTGCCTGCCCCCTGTATTTAGGAGGCCTTTCCACCTGTCGAGGAGCTCCTTCAAGGCACGTCGAATTTCAACGGATTTGGCTGTGGAGAAGTGAGACATTTCAAGAAAAAATTGGTGAAAATGGCCCACGGAAGATGCTCCCACAAGGTAGCGTGGTCGAGCGGTCTAAGGCGCTGGATTAAGGCTCCAGTCTCTTCGGGGGCGTGGGTTCGAATCCCACCGCTGCCAAGACAGCCTTTTAGAAGGCACTTGTGGCTGCTAGAAGGCTGCTATGCCTAAGCGAAAAGACTGGAGAAGTGACACTGCTTGCTCCCGGTCTCTTCCAAACTCAGCCGCTTTTGCTTTCCTTGGCCGAACTCGGCGGGCTTCAGAGCCTGACGATGAAGGTCCGCACGCCACTGTTTTCTCTATTTCTTAAAAAAATGGCCAGAAAACGGCCCACGAAAGGTGCCACTTCGGGGTAGCGTGGCCGAGGGGTCTAAGGCGCTGGATTTAGGCTCCAGTCTCTTCGGGGGCGTGGGTTCGAATCCCACCGCTGCCAGCAGAGATTTTAAAGAGGGCCAGACACCTTAAGTGTGCTCTTAAAAGGCGCAAATGCGGCTGAAAATCTGCACCCTCTTGAATCAGGGACAACAGTAACTTACAATTATTATAATGTCACTTCAAAAATGAGTTTAAATATAATAACAATGTATAGTCTATAACAATGGAGTTAGCCAACTTGACTCATTGAGAGTTTTTGGTGAACTGACAGCTACTTCATGATTTTGAGTTGGCTGCCATTTTGGAATATGGCCCAACGCCTTTGATTAGGTAATTCAGTTGTGTTTGATTAGAGATGGAATTGCAATCTGCAGGGAGGGGGGCCTCCAGGAGTGTAACTGCCTGCCCCCTGTATTTAGGAGGCCTTTCCACCTGTCGAGGAGCTCCTTCAAGGCATGTCGAATTTCAACGGATTTGGCTGTGGAGAAGTGAGACATTTCAAGAAAAAATTGGCGAAAATGGCCCACGGAAGATGCTCCCACAAGGTAGCGTGGCCGAGCGGTATAAGGCGCTGGATTAAGGCTCCAGTCTCTTCGGGGCCGTGGGTTCGAATCCCACCGCTGCCAAGACAGCCTTTTAGAAGGCACTTGTGGCTGCTAGAAGGCTGCTATGCCTAAGCGAAAAGACTGGAGAAGTGACACTGCTTGCTCCCGGTCTCTTCCAAACTCAGCCGCTTTTGCTTTCCTTGGCCGAACTCGGCGGGCTTCAGAGCCTGACGATGAAGGTCCGCACGCCACCGTTTTCTCTATTTCTTAAAAAAATGGCCAGAAAACGGCCCACGAAAGGTGCCACTTTGGGGTAGCGTGGCCGAGGGGTCTAAGGCGCTGGATTTAGGCTCCAGTCTCTTCGGGGGCGTGGGTTCGAATCCCACCGCTGCCAGCAGAGATTTTAAAGAGATTGCCAGACACCTTAAGTGTGCTCTTAAAAGGCGCAAATGCGGCTGAAAATCTGCACCCTCTTGAATCAGGGACAACAGTAACTTACAATTATTATAATGTCACTTCAAAAATGAGTTTAAATATAATAACAATGTATAGTCTATAACAATGGAGTTAGCCAACTTGACTCATTGAGAGTTTTTGGTGAACTGACAGCTACTTCATGATTTTGAGTTGGCTGCCATTTTGGAATATGGCCCAACGCCTTTGATTAGGTAATTCAGTTGTGTTTGATTAGAGATGGAATTGCAATCTGCAGGGAGGGGGGCCTCCAGGAGTGTAACTGCCTGCCCCCTGTATTTAGGAGGCCTTTCCACCTGTCGAGGAGCTCCTTCAAGGCACGTCGAATTTCAACGGATTTGGCTGTGGAGAAGTGAGACATTTCAAGAAAAAATTGGCGAAAATGGCCCACGGAAGATGCTCCCACAAGGTAGCGTGGCCGAGCGGTCTAAGGCGCTGGATTAAGGCTCCAGTCTCTTCGGGGGCGTGGGTTCGAATCCCACCGCTGCCAAGACAGCCTTTTAGAAGGCACTTGTGGCTGCTAGAAGGCTGCTATGCCTAAGTGAAAAGACTGGAGAAGTGACACTGCTTGCTCCCGGTCTCTTCCAAACTCAGCCGCTTTTGCTTTCCTTGGCCGAACTCGGCGGGCTTCAGAGCCTGACGATAAAGGTCCGCACGCCACCGTTTTCTCTATTTCTTAAAAAAATGGCCAGAAAGCGGCCCACGAAAGGTGGCCGAGGGGTCTAAGGCGCTGGATTTAGGCTCCAGTCTCTTCGGGGGCGTGGGTTCGAATCCCACCGCTGCCAGCAGAGATTTTAAAGAGGGCCAGACACCTTAAGTGTGCTCTTAAAAGGCGCAAATGCGGCTGAAAATCTGCACCCTCTTGAATCAGGGACAACAGTAACTTACAATTATTATAATGTCACTTCAAAAATGAGTTTAAATATAATACCAATGTATAGTCTATAACAATGGAGTTAGCCAACTTGACTCATTGAGAGTTTTTGGTGAACTGACAGCTACTTCATGATTTTGAGTTGGCTGCCATTTTGGAATATGGCCCAACGCCTTTGATTAGGTAATTCAGTTGTGTTTGATTAGAGATGGAATTGCAATCTGCAGGGAGGGGGGCCTCCAGGAGTGTAACTGCCTGCCCCCTGTATTTAGGAGGCCTTTCCACCTGTCGAGGAGCTCCTTCAAGGTACGTCGAATTTCAACGGATTTGGCTGTGGAGAAGTGAGACATTTCAAGAAAAAATTGGCGAAAATGGCCCACGGAAGATGCTCCCACAAGGTAGCGTGGCCGAGCGGTCTAAGGCGCTGGATTAAGGCTCCAGTCTCTTCGGGGGCGTGGGTTCGAATCCCACCGCTGCCAAGACAGCCTTTTAGAAGGCACTTGTGGCTGCTAGAAGGCTGCTATGCCTAAGCGAAAAGACTGGAGAAGTGACACTGCTTGCTCCCGGTCTCTTCCAAACTCAGCCGCTTTTGCTTTCCTTGGCCGAACTCGGCGGGCTTCAGAGCCTGACGATAAAGGTCCGCACGCCACCGTTTTCTCTATTTCTTAAAAAAATGGCCAGAAAGCGGCCCACGAAAGGTGGCCGAGGGGTCTAAGGCGCTGGATTTAGGCTCCAGTCTCTTCGGGGGCGTGGGTTCGAATCCCACCGCTGCCAGCAGAGATTTTAAAGAGGGCCAGACACCTTAAGTGTGCTCTTAAAAGGCGCAAATGCGGCTGAAAATCTGCACCCTCTTGAATCAGGGACAACAGTAACTTACAATTATTATAATGTCACTTCAAAAATGAGTTTAAATATAATACCAATGTATAGTCTATAACAATGGAGTTAGCCAACTTGACTCATTGAGAGTTTTTGGTGAACTGACAGCTACTTCATGATTTTGAGTTGGCTGCCATTTTGGAATATGGCCCAACGCCTTTGATTAGGTAATTCAGTTGTGTTTGATTAGAGATGGAATTGCAATCTGCAGGGAGGGGGGCCTCCAGGAGTGTAACTGCCTGCCCCCTGTATTTAGGAGGCCTTTCCACCTGTCGAGGAGCTCCTTCAAGGTACGTCGAATTTCAACGGATTTGGCTGTGGAGAAGTGAGACATTTCAAGAAAAAATTGGCGAAAATGGCCCACGGAAGATGCTCCCACAAGGTAGCGTGGCCGAGCGGTCTAAGGCGCTGGATTAAGGCTCCAGTCTCTTCGGGGGCGTGGGTTCGAATCCCACCGCTGCCAAGACAGCCTTTTAGAAGGCACTTGTGGCTGCTAGAAGGCTGCTATGCCTAAGCGAAAAGACTGGAGAAGTGACACTGCTTGCTCCCGGTCTCTTCCAAACTCAGCCGCTTTTGCTTTCCTTGGCCGAACTCGGCGGGCTTCAGAGCCTGACGATGAAGGTCCGCACGCCACCGTTTTCTCTATTTCTTAAAAAAATGGCCAGAAAGCGGCCCACGAAAGGTGCCACTTCGGGGTAGTGTGGCCGAGGGGTCTAAGGCGCTGGATTTAGGCTCCAGTCTCTTCGGGGGCGTGGGTTCGAATCCCACCGCTGCCAGCAGAGATTTTAAAGAGGGCCAGACACCTTAAGTGTGCTCTTAAAAGGCGCAAATGCGGCTGAAAATCTGCACCCTCTTGAATCAGGGACAACAGTAACTTACAATTATTATAATGTCACTTCAAAAATGAGTTTAAATATAATAACAATGTATAGTCTATAACAATGGAGTTAGCCAACTTGACTCATTGAGAGTTTTTGGTGAACTGACAGCTACTTCATGATTTTGAGTTGGCTGCCATTTTGGAATATGGCCCAACGCCTTTGATTAGGTAATTCAGTTGTGTTTGATTAGAGATGGAATTGCAATCTGCAGGGAGGGGGGCCTCCAGGAGTGTAACTGCCTGCCCCCTGTATTTAGGAGGCCTTTCCACCTGTCGAGGAGCTCCTTCAAGGTACGTCGAATTTCAACGGATTTGGCTGTGGAGAAGTGAGACATTTCAAGAAAAAATTGGCGAAAATGGCCCACGTAAGATGCTCCCACAAGGTAGCGTGGCCGAGCGGTCTAAGGCGCTGGATTAAGGCTCCAGTCTCTTCGGGGGCGTGGGTTCGAATCCCACCGCTGCCAAGACAGCCTTTTAGAAGGCACTTGTGGCTGCTAGAAGGCTGCTATGCCTAAGCGAAAAGACTGGAGAAGTGACACTGCTTGCTCCCGGTCTCTTCCAAACTCAGCCGCTTTTGCTTTCCTTGGCCGAACTCAGCGGGCTTCAGAGCCTGACGATGAAGGTCCGCAGCCACCGTTTTCTCTATTTCTTAAAAAAATGGCCAGAAAACGGCCCACGAAAGGTGCCACTTCGGGGTAGCGTGGCCGAGGGGTCTAAGGCGCTGGATTTAGGCTCCAGTCTCTTCGGGGGCGTGGATTCGAATCCCACCGCTGCCAGCAGAGATTTTAAAGAGGGCCAGACACCTTAAGTGTGCTCTTAAAAGGCGCAAATGCGGCTGAAAATCTGCACCCTCTTGAATCAGGGACAACAGTAACTTACAATTATTATAATGTCACTTCAAAAATGAGTTTAAATATAATAACAATGTATAGTCTATAACAATGGAGTTAGCCAACTTGACTCATTGAGAGTTTTTGGTGAACTGACAGCTACTTCATGATTTTGAGTTGGCTGCCATTTTGGAATATGGCCCAACGCCTTTGATTAGGTAATTCAGTTGTGTTTGATTAGAGATGGAATTGCAATCTGCAGGGAGGGGGGCCTCCAGGAGTGTAACTGCCTGCCCCCTGTATTTAGGAGGCCTTTCCACCTGTCGAGGAGCTCCTTCAAGGCACGTCGAATTTCAACGGATTTGGCTGTGGAGAAGTGAGACATTTCAAGAAAAAATTGGCGAAAATGGCCCACGGAAGATGCTCCCACAAGGTAGCGTGGCCGAGCGGTCTAAGGCGCTGGATTAAGGCTCCAGTCTCTTCGGGGGCGTGGGTTCGAATCCCACCGCTGCCAAGACAGCCTTTTAGAAGGCACTTGTGGCTGCTAGAAGGCTGCTATGCCTAAGCGAAAAGACTGGAGAAGTGACACTGCTTGCTCCCGGTCTCTTCCAAACTCAGCCGCTTTTGCTTTCCTTGGCCGAACTCGGCGGGCTTCAGAGCCTGACGATGAAGGTCCGCACGCCACCGTTTTCTCTATTTCTTAAAAAAGGTGCCACTTCGGGGTAGCGTGGCCGAGGGGTCTAAGGCGCTGGATTTAGGCTCCAGTCTCTTCGGGGGCGTGGGTTCGAATCCCACCGCTGCCAGCAGAGATTTTAAAGAGGGCCAGACACCTTAAGTGTGCTCTTAAAAGGCGCAAATGCGGCTGAAAATCTGCACCCTCTTGAATCAGGGACAACAGTAACTTACAATTATTATAATGTCACTTCAAAAATGAGTTTAAATATAATAACAATGTATAGTCTATAACAATGGAGTTAGCCAACTTGACTCATTGAGAGTTTTTGGTGAACTGACAGCTACTTCATGATTTTGAGTTGGCTGCCATTTTGGAATATGGCCCAACGCCTTTGATTAGGTAATTCAGTTGTGTTTGATTAGAGATGGAATTGCAATCTGCAGGGAGGGGGGCCTCCAGGAGTGTAACTGCCTGCCCCCTGTATTTAGGAGGCCTTTCCACCTGTCGAGGAGCTCCTTCAAGGCACGTCGAATTTCAACGGATTTGGCTGTGGAGAAGTGAGACATTTCAAGAAAAAATTGGCGAAAATGGCCCACGGAAGATGCTCCCACAAGGTAGCGTGGCCGAGCGGTCTAAGGCGCTGGATTAAGGCTCCAGGCTCTTCGGGGTTGTGGGTTCGAATCCCACCGCTGCCAAGACAGCCTTTTAGAAGGCACTTGTGGCTGCTAGAAGGCTGCTATGCCCAAGCGAAAAGACTGGAGAAGTGACACTGCTTGCTCCCGGTCTCTTCCAAACTCAGCCGCTTTTGCTTTCCTTGGCCGAACTCGGCGGGCTTCAGAGCCTGACGATGAAGGTCCGCACGCCACCGTTTTCTCTATTTCTTAAAAAAATGGCCAGAAAACGGCCCACGAAAGGTGCCACTTCTGGGTAGCGTGGCCGAGGGGTCTAAGGCGCTGGATTTAGGCTCCAGTCTCTTCGGGGGCGTGGGTTCGAATCCCACCGCTGCCAGCAGAGATTTTAAAGAGGGCCAGACACCTTAAGTGTGCTCTTAAAAGGCGCAAATGCGGCTGAAAATCTGCACCCTCTTGAATCAGGGACAACAGTAACTTACAATTATTATAATGTCACTTCAAAAATGAGTTTAAATATAATAACAATGTATAGTCTATAACAATGGAGTTAGCCAACTTGACTCATTGAGAGTTTTTGGTGAACTGACAGCTACTTCATGATTTTGAGTTGGCTGCCATTTTGGAATATGGCCCAACGCCTTTGATTAGGTAATTCAGTTGTGTTTGATTAGAGATGGAATTGCAATCTGCAGGGAGGGGGGCCTCCAGGAGTGTAACTGCCTGCCCCCTGTATTTAGGAGGCCTTTCCACCTGTCGAGGAGCTCCTTCAAGGCACGTCGAATTTCAACGGATTTGGCTGTGGAGAAGTGAGACATTTCAAGAAAAAATTGGCGAAAATGGCCCACGGAAGATGCTCCCACAAGGTAGCGTGGCCGAGCGGTCTAAGGCGCTGGATTAAGGCTCCAGTCTCTTCGGGGGCGTGGGTTCGAATCCCACCGCTGCCAAGACAGCCTTTTAGAAGGCACTTGTGGCTGCTAGAAGGCTGCTATGCCTAAGCGAAAAGACTGGAGAAGTGACACTGCTTGCTCCCGGTCTCTTCCAAACTCAGCCGCTTTTGCTTTCCTTGGCCGAACTCGGCGGGCTTCAGAGCCTGACGATGAAGGTCCGCACGCCACCGTTTTCTCTATTTCTTAAAAAAATGGCCAGAAAACGGCCCACGAAAGGTGCCACTTCAGGGTAGCGTGGCCGAGGGGTCTAAGGCGCTGGATTTAGGCTCCAGTCTCTTCGGGGGCGTGGGTTCGAATCCCACCGCTGCCAGCAGAGATTTTAAAGAGGGCCAGACACCTTAAGTGTGCTCTTAAAAGGCGCAAATGCGGCTGAAAATCTGCACCCTCTTGAATCAGGGACAACAGTAACTTACAATTATTATAATGTCACTTCAAAAATGAGTTTAAATATAATAACAATGTATAGTCTATAACAATGGAGTTAGCCAACTTGACTCATTGAGAGTTTTTGGTGAACTGACAGCTACTTCATGATTTTGAGTTGGCTGCCATTTTGGAATATGGCCCAACGCCTTTGATTAGGTAATTCAGTTGTGTTTGATTAGAGATGGAATTGCAATCTGCAGGGAGGGGGGCCTCCAGGAGTGTAACTGCCTGCCCCCTGTATTTAGGAGGCCTTTCCACCTGTCGAGGAGCTCCTTCAAGGCACGTCGAATTTCAACGGATTTGGCTGTGGAGAAGTGAGACATTTCAAGAAAAAATTGGCGAAAATGGCCCACGGAAGATGCTCCCAGAAGGTAGCGTGGCCGAGCGGTCTAAGGCGCTGGATTAAGGCTCCAGTCTCTTCGGGGGCGTGGGTTCGAATCCCACCGCTGCCAAGACAGCCTTTTAGAAGGCACTTGTGGCTGCTAGAAGGCTGCTATGCCTAAGCGAAAAGACTGGAGAAGTGACACTGCTTGCTCCCGGTCTCTTCCAAACTCAGCCGCTTTTGCTTTCCTTGGCCGAACTCGGCGGGCTTCAGAGCCTGACGATGAAGGTCCGCACGCCACCGTTTTCTCTATTTCTTAAAAAAATGGCCAGAAAGCGGCCCACGAAAGGTGCCACTTCGGGGTAGCGTGGCCGAGGGGTCTAAGGCGCTGGATTTAGGCTCCAGTCTCTTCGGGGGCGTGGGTTCGAATCCCACCGCTGCCAGCAGAGATTTTAAAGAGGGCCAGACACCTTAAGTGTGCTCTTAAAAGGCGCAAATGCGGCTGAAAATCTGCACCCTCTTGAATCAGGGACAACAGTAACTTACAATTATTATAATGTCACTTCAAAAATGAGTTTAAATATAATAACAATGTATAGTCTATAACAATGGAGTTAGCCAACTTGACTCATTGAGAGTTTTTGGTGAACTGACAGCTACTTCATGATTTTGAGTTGGCTGCCATTTTGGAATATGGCCCAACGCCTTTGATTAGGTAATTCAGTTGTGTTTGATTAGAGATGGAATTGCAATCTGCAGGGAGGGGGGCCTCCAGGAGTGTAACTGCCTGCCCCCTGTATTTAGGAGGCCTTTCCACCTGTCGAGGAGCTCCTTCAAGGCACGTCGAATTTCAACGGATTTGGCTGTGGAGAAGTGAGACATTTCAAGAAAAAATTGGCGAAAATGGCCCACGGAAGATGCTCCCACAAGGTAGCGTGGCCGAGCGGTCTAAGGCGCTGGATTAAGGCTCCAGTCTTTTCGGGGGCGTGGGTTCGAATCCCACCGCTGCCAAGACAGCCTTTTAGAAGGCACTTGTGGCTGCTAGAAGGCTGCTATGCCTAAGCGAAAAGACTGGAGAAGTGACACTGCTTGCTCCCGGTCTCTTCCAAACTCAGCCGCTTTTGCTTTCCTTGGCCGAACTCGGCGGGCTTCAGAGCCTGACGATGAAGGTCCGCACGCCACCGTTTTCTCTATTTCTTAAAAAAATGGCCAGAAAACGGCCCACGAAAGGTGCCACTTCGGGGTAGCGTGGCCGAGGGGTCTAAGGCGCTGGATTTAGGCTCCAGTCTCTTCGGGGGCGTGGGTTCGAATCCCACCGCTGCCAGCAGAGATTTTAAAGAGGGCCAGACACCTTAAGTGTGCTCTTAAAAGGCGCAAATGCGGCTGAAAATCTGCACCCTCTTGAATCAGGGACAACAGTAACTTACAATTATTATAATGTCACTTCAAAAATGAGTTTAAATATAATAACAATGTATAGTCTATAACAATGGAGTTAGCCAACTTGACTCATTGAGAGTTTTTGGTGAACTGACAGCTACTTCATGATTTTGAGTTGGCTGCCATTTTGGAATATGGCCCAACGCCTTTGATTAGGTAATTCAGTTGTGTTTGATTAGAGATGGAATTGCAATCTGCAGGGAGGGGGGCCTCCAGGAGTGTAACTGCCTGCCCCCTGTATTTAGGAGGCCTTTCCACCTGTCGAGGAGCTCCTTCAAGGCACGTCGAATTTCAACGGATTTGGCTGTGGAGAAGTGAGACATTTCAAGAAAAAATTGGTGAAAATGGCCCACGGAAGATGCTCCCACAAGGTAGCGTGGCCGAGCGGTCTAAGGCGCTGGATTAAGGCTCCAGTCTCTTCGGGGGCGTGGGTTCGAATCCCACCGCTGCCAAGACAGCCTTTTAGAAGGCACTTGTGGCTGCTAGAAGGCTGCTATGCCTAAGCGAAAAGACTGGAGAAGTGACACTGCTTGCTCCCGGTCTCTTCCAAACTCAGCCGCTTTTGCTTTCCTTGGCCGAACTCGGCGGGCTTCAGAGCCTGACGATGAAGGTCCGCACGCCACCGTTTTCTCTATTTCTTAAAAAAATGGCCAGAAAACGGCCCACGAAAGGTGCCACTTCGGGGTAGCGTGGCCGAGGGGTCTAAGGCGCTGGATTTAGGCTCCAGTCTCTTCGGGGGCGTGGGTTCGAATCCCACCGCTGCCAGCAGAGATTTTAAAGAGGGCCAGACACCTTAAGTGTGCTCTTAAAAGGCGCAAATGCGGCTGAAAATCTGCACCCTCTTGAATCAGGGACAACAGTAACTTACAATTATTATAATGTCACTTCAAAAATGAGTTTAAATATAATAACAATGTATAGTCTATAACAATGGAGTTAGCCAACTTGACTCATTGAGAGTTTTTGGTGAACTGACAGCTACTTCATGATTTTGAGTTGGCTGCCATTTTGGAATATGGCCCAACGCCTTTGATTAGGTAATTCAGTTGTGTTTGATTAGAGATGGAATTGCAATCTGCAGGGAGGGGGGCCTCCAGGAGTGTAACTGCCTGCCCCCTGTATTTAGGAGGCCTTTCCACCTGTCGAGGAGCTCCTTCAAGGCACGTCGAATTTCAACGGATTTGGCTGTGGAGAAGTGAGACATTTCAAGAAAAAATTGGCGAAAATGGCCCACGGAAGATGCTCCCACAAGGTAGCGTGGCCGAGCGGTCTAAGGCGCTGGATTAAGGCTCCAGTCTCTTCGGGGGCGTGGGTTCGAATCCCACTGCTGCCAAGACAGCCTTTTAGAAGGCACTTGTGGCTGCTAGAAGGCTGCTATGCCTAAGCGAAAAGACTGGAGAAGTGACACTGCTTGCTCCCGGTCTCTTCCAAACTCAGCCGCTTTTGCTTTCCTTGGCCGAACTCGGCGGGCTTCAGAGCCTGACGATGAAGGTCCGCACGCCACCGTTTTCTCTATTTCTTAAAAAAATGGCCAGAAAACGGCCCACGAAAGGTGCCACTTCGGGGTAGCGTGGCCGAGGGGTCTAAGGCGCTGGATTTAGGCTCCAGTCTCTTCGGGGGCGTGGGTTCGAATCCCACCGCTGCCAGCAGAGATTTTAAAGAGGGCCAGACACCTTAAGTGTGCTCTTAAAAGGCGCAAATGCGGCTGAAAATCTGCACCCTCTTGAATCAGGGACAACAGTAACTTACAATTATTATAATGTCACTTCAAAAATTAGTTTAAATATAATAACAATGTATAGTCTATAACAATGGAGTTAGCCAACTTGACTTTGGTGAACTGACAGCTACTTCATGATTTTGAGTTGGCTGCCATTTTGGAATATGGCCCAACGCCTTTGATTAGGTAATTCAGTTGTGTTTGATTAGAGATGGAATTGCAATCTGCAGGGAGGGGGGCCTCCAGGAGTGTAACTGCCTGCCCCCTGTATTTAGGAGGCCTTTCCACCTGTCGAGGAGCTCCTTCAAGGCACGTCGAATTTCAACGGATTTGGCTGTGGAGAAGTGAGACATTTCAAGAAAAAATTGGCGAAAATGGCCCACGGAAGATGCTCCCACAAGGTAGCGTGGCCGAGCGGTCTAAGGCGCTGGATTAAGGCTCCAGTCTCTTCGGGGTTGTGGGTTCGAATCCCACCGCTGCCAAGACAGCCTTTTAGAAGGCACTTGTGGCTGCTAGAAGGCTGCTATGCCCAAGCGAAAAGACTGGAGAAGTGACACTGCTTGCTCCCGGTCTCTTCCAAACTCAGCCGCTTTTGCTTTCCTTGGCCGAACTCGGCGGGCTTCAGAGCCTGACGATGAAGGTCCGCACGCCACCGTTTTCTCTATTTCTTAAAAAAATGGCCAGAAAACGGCCCACGAAAGGTGCCACTTCGGGGTAGCGTGGCCGAGGGGTCTAAAGCGCTGGATTTAGGCTCCAGTCTCTTCGGGGGCGTGGGTTCGAATCCCACCGCTGCCAGCAGAGATTTTAAAGAGGGCCAGACACCTTAAGTGTGCTCTTAAAAGGCGCAAATGCGGCTGAAAATCTGCACCCTCTTGAATCAGGGACAACAGTAACTTACAATTATTATAATGTCACTTCAAAAATGAGTTTAAATATAATAACAATGTATAGTCTATAACAATGGAGTTAGCCAACTTGACTCATTGAGAGTTTTTGGTGAACTGACAGCTACTTCATGATTTTGAGTTGGCTGCCATTTTGGAATATGGCCCAACGCCTTTGATTAGGTAATTCAGTTGTGTTTGATTAGAGATGGAATTGCAATCTGCAGGGAGGGGGGCCTCCAGGAGTGTAACTGCCTGCCCCCTGTATTTAGGAGGCCTTTCCACCTGTCGAGGAGCTCCTTCAAGGCACGTCGAATTTCAACGGATTTGGCTGTGGAGAAGTGAGACATTTCAAGAAAAAATTGGCGAAAATGGCCCACGGAAGATGCTCCCACAAGGTAGCGTGGCCGAGCGGTCTAAGGCGCTGGATTAAGGCTCCAGTCTCTTCGGGGGCGTGGGTTCGAATCCCACCGCTGCCAAGACAGCCTTTTAGAAGGCACTTGTGGCTGCTAGAAGGCTGCTATGCCTAAGCGAAAAGACTGGAGAAGTGACACTGCTTGCTCCCGGTCTCTTCCAAACTCAGCCGCTTTTGCTTTCCTTGGCCGAACTCGGCGGGCTTCAGAGCCTGACGATGAAGGTCCGCACACCACCGTTTTCTCTATTTCTTAAAAAAATGGCCAGAAAACGGCCCACGAAAGGTGCCACTTCGGGGTAGCGTGGCCGAGGGGTCTAAGGCGCTGGATTTAGGCTCCAGTCTCTTCGGGGGCGTGGGTTCGAATCCCACCGCTGCCAGCAGAGATTTTAAAGAGGGCCAGACACCTTAAGTGTGCTCTTAAAAGGCGCAAATGCGGCTGAAAATCTGCACCCTCTTGAATCAGGGACAACAGTAACTTACAATTATTATAATGTCACTTCAAAAATGAGTTTAAATATAATAACAATGTATAGTCTATAACAATGGAGTTAGCCAACTTGACTCATTGAGAGTTTTTGGTGAACTGACAGCTACTTCATGATTTTGAGTTGGCTGCCATTTTGGAATATGGCCCAACGCCTTTGATTAGGTAATTCAGTTGTGTTTGATTAGAGATGGAATTGCAATCTGCAGGGAGGGGGGCCTCCAGGAGTGTAACTGCCTGCCCCCTGTATTTAGGAGGCCTTTCCACCTGTCGAGGAGCTCCTTCAAGGCACGTCGAATTTCAACGGATTTGGCTGTGGAGAAGTGAGACATTTCAAGAAAAAATTGGCGAAAATGGCCCACGGAAGATGCTCCCCCAAGGTAGCGTGGCCGAGCGGTCTAAGGCGCTGGATTAAGGCTCCAGTCTCTTCGGGGGCGTGGGTTCGAATCCCACCGCTGCCAAGACAGCCTTTTAGAAGGCACTTGTGGCTGCTAGAAGGCTGCTATGCCTAAGCGAAAAGACTGGAGAAGTGACACTGCTTGCTCCCGGTCTCTTCCAAACTCAGCCGCTTTTGCTTTCCTTGGCCGAACTCGGCGGGCTTCAGAGCCTGACGATGAAGGTCCGCACGCCACCGTTTTCTCTATTTCTTAAAAAAATGGCCAGAAAACGGCCCACGAAAGGTGCCACTTCGGGGTAGCGTGGCCGAGGGGTCTAAGGCGCTGGATTTAGGCTCCAGTCTCTTCGGGGGCGTGGGTTCGAATCCCACCGCTGCCAGCAGAGATTTTAAAGAGGGCCAGACACCTTAAGTGTGCTCTTAAAAGGCGCAAATGCGGCTGAAAATCTGCACCCTCTTGAATCAGGGACAACAGTAACTTACAATTATTATAATGTCACTTCAAAAATGAGTTTAAATATAATAACAATGTATAGTCTATAACAATGGAGTTAGCCAACTTGACTCATTGAGAGTTTTTGGTGAACTGACAGCTACTTCATGATTTTGAGTTGGCTGCCATTTTGGAATATGGCCCAACGCCTTTGATTAGGTAATTCAGTTGTGTTTGATTAGAGATGGAATTGCAATCTGCAGGGAGGGGGGCCTCCAGGAGTGTAACTGCCTGCCCCCTGTATTTAGGAGGCCTTTCCACCTGTCGAGGAGCTCCTTCAAGGCACGTTGAATTTCAACGGATTTGGCTGTGGAGAAGTGAGACATTTCAAGAAAAAATTGGCGAAAATGGCCCACGGAAGATGCTCCCACAAGGTAGCGTGGCCGAGCGGTCTATCTGACGGCAAATAGTCCAGCTGTTGAAATCCGTTCCCCCACCCCAATGATGAGAGATGTTGATGTATCGGCTTAAAATATGCTTATTCTATTCTGTGTGTGGATGGAGCTTAAACAGCATCAATTTGATAAATATTAGAACCTCAGTGTGTCAGAAATATGGGGGGAACAGAATCCGACGGCAAAAAAAACAGCTGTCGGAATCCGTTCCCCCACTCCCATTATGAGAGGTGTTGATGTAATGGCTTAAAAAATGCTGATTTTATTTTTGTGTGTGAATGGAGCTTAACTTGCATCAGTTTAAAGAATATCTTTTTTTGCCTTTTATTATGATAGGACAGTATAGTATCAAGAAAGTTTGACGAATGGGACTTGAACTCGGGTCGTAATAAGCTGCAAAACAATAAATGACTGTGCAGAGTGTACTGACCACTAGGCTATTGGGTTTTATAATTAGCTGCAATGTGATAAATATTAGAACCGCATTGTGTAAGAAACAGGGGGAACAGAATCCGACGGCAAAAAAAACAGCTGTCGGAATCCGTTCCCCCACTCCCATTATGAGAGGTGTTGATGTAATGGCTTAAAAAAATGCTGATTTTATTTTTGTGTGTGGATGGAGCTTAACCTGCATCAGTTTAAAGAATATCTTTTTTTGCCTTTTATTATGATAGGACAGTATAGTATCAAGAAAGTTTGACGAACCGGGACTTGAACAAGGGTCGCCAAAGCAAAAAAAAACAAAAACTGTCACGGTACTGACCACTAGGCTATTGAGGGTAGTAAGCTTTTGCAATTTGATAAATCTTAGAACCTTATTGTGTAATAAACACAGGGGGAACAGAATCCGACGTGTCAAAAATATGGGGGGAACAGAATCCGACGGCAAAAAAAACAGCTGTCGGAATCCGTTCCCCCACTCCCATTATGAGAGGTGTTGATGTAATGGCTTAAAAAATGCTGATTTTATTTTTGTGTGTGGATGGAGCTTAACTTGCATCAGTTTAAAGAATATCTTTTTTTGCCTTTTATTATGATAGGACAGTATAGTATCAAGAAAGTTTGACGAACCGGGACTTGAACAAGGGTCTCCCAAAGCAAAAAAAAAAAAAAACTGTCAGGGTACTGACCACTAGGCTATTGAGGGTAGTAAGTTTTTACAATTTGATAAATCTTAGAACCTTATTGTGTAATAAACACAGGGGGAACAGAATCCGACGTGTCAGAAATATGGGGGGAACAGAATCCGACGGCAAAAAAAACAGCTGTCGGAATCCGTTTCCCCACTCCCATTATGAGAGGTGTTGATGTAATGGCTTAAAAAAATGCTTATTTTATTTTTGTGTGTGGATGGAGCTTAACTTGCATCAGTTTAAAGAATATCTTTTTTTGCCTTTTATTATGATAGGACAGTATAGTATCAAGAAAGTTTGACGACCCGGGACGTGAACTTGGGTCGTAGTAAGCTGCAAAACAATGAATGAATGTGCAGAGTGTACTGACCACTAGGCTATTGGGTTTAGTACTTAGTTGCAATGTGATAAATATTAGAACCGCATTGTGTAAGAAACGGGGGAACAGAATCCGACGGCAAAAAAACAGCTGTCGGAATCCGTTCCCCCACTCCCATTATGAGAGGTGTTGATGTAATGGCTTAAAAAAATACTGATTTTATTTTTGTGTGTGGATGGAGCTTAACCTGCATCAGTTTAAAGAATATCTTTTTTTGCCTTTTATTATGATAGGACAGTATAGTATCAAGAAAGTTTGACGAACCGGGACTTGAACAAGGGTCGCCAAAGCAAAAAAAAAAAAAAACTGTCAGAGTACTGACCACTAGGCTATTGAGGGTAGTAAGCTTTTGCAATTTGATAAATAGTATAGTATCAAGAAAGTTTGACGAACCGGGACGTGAATTCGGGTCGTACTAAGCTGCAAAACAATGAATGACTGTGCGGAGTGTACTGACCACTAGACGATTGGGTTTTATAATTAGCTGCAATGTGATAAATATTAGAACCGCATTGTGTAAGAAACAGGGGGAACAGAATCCGACGGCAAAAAAAACAGCTGTCGGAATCCGTTCCCCCACTCCCATTATGAGAGGTGTTGATGTAATGGCTTAAAAAAATGCTGATTTTATTTTTGTGTGTGGATGGAGCTTAACTTGCATCAGTTTAAAGAATATCTTTTTTTGCCTTTTATTATGATAGGACAGTATAGTATCAATAAAGTTTGACGAATAGGACTTGAACTCGGGTCGTAATAAGCTGCAAAACAATAAATGACTGTGCAGAGTGTACTGACCACTAGGCTATTGGGTTTAGTACTTAGTTGCAATGTGATAAATATTAGAACCGCATTGTGTAAGAAACAGGGGGAACAGAATCCGACAGCAAAAAAACAGCTGTCGGAATCCGTTCCCCCACTCCCATTATGAGAGGTGTTGATGTAATGGCTTAAAAAAATACTGATTTTATTTTTGTGTGTGGATGGAGCTTAACTTGCATCAGTTTAAAGAATATCTTTTTTTGCCTTTTATTATGATAGGACAGTATAGTATCAAGAAAGTTTGACGAACCGTGATGTGAACTCGGGTCGTAGTAAGCTGCAAAACAATGAATGACTGTGCAGAGTGTACTGACCACTAGGCTATTGGGAATAGTAGTTAGTTGCAATGTGATAAATATTAGAACCGCATTGTGTAAGAAACAGGGGGAACAGAATCTGACGGCAAATAGCTCAGCTGTCGAAATCCGTTCCCCCACCCCAATGATGAGAGATGTTGATGTATCGGCTTAAAATATGCTTATTCTATTCTGTGTGTGGATGGAGCTTAAACAGCATCAATTTGATAAATATTAGAACCTCAGTGTGTCAGAAATATGGGGGGAACAGAATCCGACGGTAAAAAAAACAGCTGTCGGAATCCGTTCCCCCACTCCCATTATGAGAGGTGTTGATGTAATGGCTTAAAAAAATACTGATTTTATTTTTGTGTGTGGATGGAGCTTAACCTGCATCAGTTTAAAGAATATCTTTTTTTGCCTTTTATTATGATAGGACAGTATAGTATCAAGAAAGTTTGACGAACCGGGACATGAACAAGGGTCGCCAAAGCAAAAAAAAAAAAAAACTGTCACGGTACTGACCACTAGGCTATTGAGGGTAGTAAGCTTTTGCAATTTGATAAATCTTAGAACCTTATTGTGTAATAAACACAGGGGGAACAGAATCCGACGTGTCAAAAATATGGGGGGAACAGAATCCGACGGCAAAAAAACCAGCTGTCGGAATCCGTTCCCCCACTCCCATTATGAGAGGTGTTGATGTAATGGCTTAAAAAATGCTGATTTTATTTTTGTGTGTGGATGGAGCTTAACTTGCATCAGTTTAAAGAATATCTTTTTTTGCCTTTTATTATGATAGGACAGTAGCCTGACGTCGTCATACTCAGATTCTAGTCAGAATGTGAGTCTGAGACTGCTCCATAGAGATTTGATTATGGGGTGTGTCTCAACCGAACCAGGAAAAAAAAAAACTCTGCACTCAATTGGATAGACCTACAACCAATCAGAGAAACGGAGTAAATGACGCATGTTCTTCATTCATATTTTCAACCAACAAAATGTCGCGGCTCTCTGTTCCTCTTTTAAAATGAATGCGCTGTGAATATCTTCTATAACAGACGCGATGGCGGAATCTACACATGATTTTTAATAAACAAAGTTCGGGAGGAGCACGTACAAATAATCAATCCAATATCAACTTGTCATCAAACAATATGTCTAACGTTACCCTATCTATCAGCATGAGGAAGCATATTCACTCTGTCAACTTACCTAACACTCCTTGACAGTTTTTCAGCATCCCTCCACCACCCCGAATCCTCACTCTTGTCTTGTTCTCTCACAACCAGGAATACGGGGGAGTATGGCTCCGAGCCCACAGCCCTCTCCTCGGACAGCACGTCATATACGCATTTATTCTATCGACTTATTTGTGTGAAATCTTATACGCATTTATTCTATCTGACTTATTTGTAAATGTGAACTCGTGAAATCTCAATTCTCCAGCAGCAGTCGTCTTTGTTGTAAACTAATTCAAATCAAGCGCTCTTTGGTGACGTGGATGATTACGTTACCGTTGCTCATCTGTCCATCATCGTATAAAGCCCGCCCTGACAATTTGATTGGTCCGAACAATTTTTGTTCGGGCATAATAGCTCCTCAACGGAGCGAGTCCAGACCGAACTTCCCGACCAAAAATTTTTGTGGGCGGGGTTCGGGCTGGCACCCAGGACAGTATAGTATCAAGAAAGTTTGACGAACCGGGACGTGAACTCGGGTCGTAATAAGCTGCAAAACAATGAATGACTGTGCAGAGTGTACTGACCACTAGACGATTGGGTTTTATAATTAGCTGCAATGTGATAAATATTAGAACCACATTGTGTAAGAAACAGGGGGAACAGAATCCGACGGCAAAAAAAACAGCTGTCGGAATCCGTTCCCCCACTCCCATTATGAGAGGTGTTGATGTAATGGCTTAAAAAAATACTGATTTTATTTTTGTGTGTGGATGGAGCTTAACCTGCATCAGTTTAAAGAATATATTTTTTTGCCTTTTATTATGATAGGACAGTATAGTATCAAGAAAGTTTGACGAACCGGGACTTGAACAAGGGTCGCCCAAAGCAAAAAAAAATAAAAAACTGTCAGGGTACTGACCACTAGGCTATTGAGGGTAGTAAGTTTTTGCAATTTGATAAATCTTAGAACCTTATTGTGTAATAAACACAGGGGGAACAGAATCCGACGTGTCAGAAATATGGGGGGAACAGAATCCGACGGCAAAAAAAACAGCTGTCGGAATCCGTTCCCCCACTCCCATTATGAGAGGTGTTGATGTAATGGCTTAAAAAAATGATGATTTTATTTTTGTGTGTGGATGGAGCTTAACTTGCATCAGTTTAAAGAATATCTTTTTTTGCCTTTTATTATGATAGGACAGTATAGTATCAATAAAGTTTGACGAATAGGACTTGAACTCGGGTCGTAATAAGCTGCAAAACAATAAATGACTGTGCAGAGTGTACTGACCACTAGGCTATTGGGTTTAGTACTTAGTTGCAATGTGATAAATATTAGAATCGCATTGTGTAAGAAACAGGGGGAACAGAATCCAACAGCAAAAAAACAGCTGTCGGAATCCGTTCCCCCACTCCCATTATGAGAGGTGTTGATGTAATGGCTTAAAAAAATACTGATTTTATTTTTGTGTGTGGATGGAGCTTAACTTGCATCTGTTTAAAGAATATCTTTTTTTGCCTTTTATTATGATAGGACAGTATAGTATCAAGAAAGTTTGACGAATGGGACTTGAACTCGGGTCGTAATAAGCTGCAAAACAATAAATGACTGTGCAGAGTGTACTGACCACTAGGCTATTGGGTTTAGTACTTAGTTGCAATGTGATTAATATTAGAACCGCATTGTGTAAGAAACAGGGGGAACAGAATCCGACGGCAAATAGTCCAGCTGTCGAAATCCGTTCCCCCACCCCAATGATGAGAGATGTTGATGTATCGGCTTAAAATATGCTTATTCTATTCTGTGTGTGGATGAAGCTTAAACAGCATCAATTTGATAAATATTAGAACCTCAGTGTGTCAGAAATATGGGGGGAACAGAATCCGACGGCAAAAAAAAACAGCTGTCGGAATCCGTTCCCCCACTCCCATTATGAGAGGTGTTGATGTAATGGCTTAAAAAAATGCTGATTTTATTTTTGTGTGTGGATGAAGCTTAACTTGCATCAGTTTAAAGAATATCTTTTTTTGCCTTTTATTATGATAGGACAGTATAGTATCAAGAAAGTTTGACGAACCGGGACGTGAACTCGGGTCGTAGTAAGCTGCAAAACAATGAATGACTGTGCAGAGTGTACTGACCACTAGGCTATTGGGTTTAGTACTCAGTCGCAATGTGATAAATATTAGAACCGCATTGTTTAAGAAACATAGGGGGAACAGAATCCGACGGCAAATAGTCCAGCTGTCGAAATTCGTTCCCCCACCCCAATGATGAGAGATGTTGATGTATCGGCTTAAAATATGCTTATTCTATTCTGTGTGTGGATGGAGCTTAAACAGCATCAATTTGATAAATATTAGAACCTCAGTGTGTCAGAAATATGGGGGGAACAGAATCCGACGGCAAAAAAACCCAGCTGTCGGAATCCGTTCCCCCACTCCCATTATGAGAGGTGTTGATGTAATGGCTTAAAAAAATGCTGATTTTATTTTTGTGTGTGGATGGAGCTTAACTTGCATCAGTTTAAAGAATATCTTTTTTTGCCTTTTATTATGATAGGACAGTATAGTATCAAGAAAGTTTGACGAACCGGGACGTGAACTCGGGTCGTAATAAGCTGCAAAACAATGAATGACTGTGCAGAGTGTACTGACCACTAGACGATTGGGTTTTGTAATTAGCTGCAATGTGATAAATATTAGAACCGCATTGTGTAAGAAACAGGGGGAACAGAATCCGACGGCAAAAAAACAGCTGTCGGAATCCGTTCCCCCACTCCCATTATGAGAGGTGTTGATGTAATGGCTTAAAAAAATGCTGATTTTATTTTTGTGTGTGGATGGAGCTTAACTTGCATCAGTTTAAAGAATATCTTTTTTTGCCTTTTATTATGATAGGACAGTATAGTATCAAGAAAGTTTGACGAATAGGACTTGAACTCGGGTCGTAATAAGCTGCAAAACAATAAATGACTGTGCAGAGTGTACTGACCACTAGGCTATTGGGTTTAGTACTTAGTTGCAATGTGATTAATATTAGAACCGCATTGTGTAAGAAACATAGGGGGAACAGAATCCGACGGCAAATAGTCCAGCTGTCGAAATCCGTTCCCCCACCCCAATGATGAGAGATGTTGATGTATCGGCTTAAAATATGCTTATTCTCTTCTGTGTGTGGATGGAGCTTAAACAGCATCAATTTGATAAATATTAGAACCTCAGTGTGTCAGAAATATGGGGGGAACAGAATCCGACGGCAAAAAAAAACAGCTGTCGGAATCCGTTCCCCCACTCCCATTATGAGAGGTGTTGATGTAATGGCTTAAAAAAATGCTGATTTTATTTTTGTGTGTGGATGAAGCTTAACTTGCATCAGTTTAAAGAATATCTTTTTTTGCCTTTTATTATGATAGGACAGTATAGTATCAAGAAAGTTTGACGAACCGGGACGTGAACTCGGGTCGTAGTAAGAAACAGGGGGAACAGAATCTGACGGCAAATAGCTCAGCTGTCGAAATCCGTTCCCCCACCCCAATGATGTGGATGGAGCTTAACTTGCATCAGTTTAAAGAATATCTTTTTTTGCCTTTTATTATGATAGGACAGTATAGTATCAAGAAAGTTTGACGAACCGGGACTTGAACAAGAGTCTCCCAAAGCAAAAAAAAAAAAAAACTGTCAGGGTACTGACCACTAGGCTATTGAGGGTAGTAAGTTTTTACAATTTGATAAATCTTAGAACCTTATTGTGTAATAAACACAGGGGGAACAGAATCCGACGTGTCAGAAATATGGGGGGAACAGAATCCGACGGTAAAAAAAACAGCTGTCGGAATCCGTTCCCCCACTCCCATTATGAGAGGTGTTGATGTAATGGCTTAAAAAAATGCTGATTTTATTTTTGTGTGTGGATGGAGCTTAACTTGCATCAGTTTAAAGAATATCTTTTTTTGCCTTTTATTATGATAGGACAGTATAGTATCAAGAAAGTTTGACGAATGGGACTTGAACTCGGGTCGTAATAAGCTGCAAAACAATAAATGACTGTGCAGAGTGTACTGACCACTACGCTATTGGGTTTAGTACTCAGTCGCAATGTGATAAATATTAGAACCGCATTGTGTAAGAAACATAGGGGGAACAGAATCCGACGGCAAATAGTCCAGCTGTCGAAATCCGTTCCCCCACCCCAATGATGAGAGATGTTGATGTATCGGCTTAAAATATGCTTATTCTCTTCTGTGTGTGGATGGAGCTTAAACAGCATCAATTTGATAAATATTAGAACCTCAGTGTGTCAGAAATATGGGGGGAACAGAATCCGACGGCAAAAAAAAACAGCTGTCGGAATCCGTTCCCCCACTCCCATTATGAGAGGTGTTGATGTAATGGCTTAAAAAAATGCTGATTTTATTTTTGTGTGTGGATGGAGCTTAACTTGCATCAGTTTAAAGAATATCTTTTTTTGCCTTTTATTATGATAGGACAGTATAGTATCAAGAAAGTTTGACGAACCGGGACTTGAACAAGGGTCTCCCAAAGCAAAAAAAACAAAAAACTGTCAGGGTACTGACCACTAGGCTATTGAGGGTAGTAAGTTTTTACAATTTGATAAATCTTAGAACCTTATTGTGTAATAAACACAGGGGGAACAGAATCCGACGTGTCAGAAATATGGGGGGAACAGAATCCGACGGTAAAAAAAACAGCTGTCGGAATCCGTTCCCCCACTCCCATTATGAGAGGTGTTGATGTAATGGCTTAAAAAAATACTGATTTTATTTTTGTGTGTGGATGGAGCTTAACCTGCATCAGTTTAAAGAATATCTTTTTTTGCCTTTTATTATGATAGGACAGTATAGTATCAAGAAAGTTTGACGAACCGGGGACATGAACAAGGGTCGCCAAAGCAAAAAAAAATAAAAACTGTCACGGTACTGACCACTAGGCTATTGAGGGTAGTAAGCTTTTGCAATTTGATAAATCTTAGAACCTTATTGTGTAATAAACACAGGGGGAACAGAATCCGACGTGTCAAAAATATGGGGGGAACAGAATCCGACGGCAAAAAAACCAGCTGTCGGAATCCGTTCCCCCACTCCCATTATGAGAGGTGTTGATGTAATGGCTTAAAAAATGCTGATTTTATTTTTGTGTGTGGATGGAGCTTAACTTGCATCAGTTTAAAGAATATCTTTTTTTGCCTTTTATTATGATAGGACAGTAGCCTGACGTCGTCATACTCAGATTCTAGTCAGAATGTGAGTCTGAGACTGCTCCATAGAGATTTGATTATGGGGTGTGTCTCAACCGAACCAGGAAAAAAAAAAACTCTGCACTCAATTGGATAGACCTACAACCAATCAGAGAAACGGAGTAAATGACGCATGTTCTTCATTCATATTTTCAACCAACAAAATGTCGCGGCTCTCTGTTCCTCTTTTAAAATGAATGCGCTGTGAATATCTTCTATAACAGACGCGATGGCGGAATCTACACATGATTTTTAATAAACAAAGTTCGGGAGGAGCACGTACAAATAATCAATCCAATATCAACTTGTCATCAAACAATATGTCTAACGTTACCCTATCTATCAGCATGAGGAAGCATATTCACTCTGTCAACTTACCTAACACTCCTTGACAGTTTTTCAGCATCCCTCCACCACCCCGAATCCTCACTCTTGTCTTGTTCTCTCACAACCAGGAATACGGGGGAGTATGGCTCCGAGCCCACAGCCCTCTCCTCGGACAGCACGTCATATACGCATTTATTCTATCGACTTATTTGTGTGAAATCTTATACGCATTTATTCTATCTGACTTATTTGTAAATGTGAACTCGTGAAATCTCAATTCTCCAGCAGCAGTCGTCTTTGTTGTAAACTAATTCAAATCAAGCGCTCTTTGGTGACGTGGATGATTACGTTACCGTTGCTCATCTGTCCATCATCGTATAAAGCCCGCCCTGACAATTTGATTGGTCCGAACTATTTTTGTTCGGGCATAATAGCTCCTCAACGGAGCGAGTCCAGACCGAACTTCCCGACCAAAAATTTTTGTGGGCGGGGTTCGGGCTGGCACCCAGGACAGTATAGTATCAAGAAAGTTTGACGAACCGGGACGTGAACTCGGGTCGTAATAAGCTGCAAAACAATGAATGACTGTGCAGAGTGTACTGACCACTAGACGATTGGGTTTTATAATTAGCTGCAATGTGATAAATATTAGAACCACATTGTGTAAGAAACAGGGGGAACAGAATCCGACGGCAAAAAAAACAGCTGTCGGAATCCGTTCCCCCACTCCCATTATGAGAGGTGTTGATGTAATGGCTTAAAAAAATGCTGATTTTATTTTTGTGTGTGGATGGAGCTTAACTTGCATCAGTTTAAAGAATATCTTTTTTTGCCTTTTATTATGATAGGACAGTATAGTATCAAGAAAGTTTGACGAATGGGACTTGAACTCAGGTCGTAATAAGCTGCAAAACAATAAAATGACTGTGCAGAGTGTACTGACCACTAGGCTATTGGGTTTAGTACTTAGTTGCAATGTGATAAATATTAGAACCGCATTGTGTAAGAAACATAGGGGGAACAGAATCCGACGGCAAATAGTCCAGCTGTCGAAATCCGTTCCCCCACCCCAATGATGAGAGATGTTGATGTATCGGCTTAAAATATGCTTATTCTATTCTGTGTGTGGATGGAGCTTAAACAGCATCAATTTGATAAATATTAGAACCTCAGTGTGTCAGAAATATGGGGGGAACAGAATCCGACGGCAAAAAAAAACA
This sequence comes from Rutilus rutilus, assembly GCF_951802725.1. Classification (NCBI taxonomy): domain Eukaryota; kingdom Metazoa; phylum Chordata; class Actinopteri; order Cypriniformes; family Leuciscidae; genus Rutilus; species Rutilus rutilus. Next base: position 9,728,128 of record NC_140224.1, read on the forward strand.
GCTGTCGGAATCCGTTCCCCCACTCCCATTATGAGAGGTGTTGATGTAATGGCTTAAAAAAATACTGATTTTATTTTTGTGTGTGGATGGAGCTTAACCTGCATCAGTTTAAAGAATATCTTTTTTTGCCTTTTATTATGATAGGACAGTATAGTATCAAGAAAGTTTGACGAACCGGGACTTGAACAAGGGTCGCCCAAAGCAAAAAAAAATAAAAAACTGTCACGGTACTGACCACTAGGCTATTGAGGGTAGTAAGTTTTTGCAATTTGATAAATCTTAGAACCTTATTGTGTAATAAACACAGGGGGAACAGAATCCGACGTGTCAGAAATATGGGGGGAACAGAATCCGACGGCAAAAAAAACAGCTGTCGGAATCCGTTCCCCCACTCCCATTATGAGAGGTGTTGATGTAATGGCTTAAAAAAATGCTGATTTTATTTTTGTGTGTGGATCGAGCTTAACTTGCATCAGTTTAAAGAATATCTTTTTTTGCCTTTTATTATGATAGGACAGTATAGTATCAAGAAAGTTTGACGAATGGGACTTGAACTCGGGTCGTAATAAGCTGCAAAACAATGAATGACTAAATAGAGTGTACTGACCACTAGGCAATTGGGTTTTGTAATTAGCTGCAATGTGATAAATATCAGAACCGCATTGTGTAAGAAACAGGGGGAACAGAATCCGACGGCAAAAAAAACAGCTGTCGGAATCCGTTCCCCCACTCCCATTATGAGAGGTGTTGATGTAATGGCTTAAAAAAATGCTGATTTTATTTTTGTGTGTGGATGGAGCTTAACTTGCATCAGTTTAAAGAATATCTTTTTTTGCCTTTTATTATGATAGGACAGTATAGTATCAAGAAAGTTTGACGAATGGGACTTGAACTCGGGTCGTAATAAGCTGCAAAACAATAAATGACTGTGCAGAGTGTACTGACCACTACGCTATTGGGTTTAGTACTCAGTCGCAATGTGATAAATATTAGAACCGCATTGTGTAAGAAACATAGGGGGAACAGAATCCGACGGCAAATAGTCCAGCTGTCGAAATCCGTTCCCCCACCCCAATGATGAGAGATGTTGATGTATCGGCTTAAAATATGCTTATTCTATTCTGTGTGTGGATGGAGCTTAAACAGCATCAATTTGATAAATATTAGAACCTCAGTGTGTCAGAAATATGGGGGGAACAGAATCCGACGGCAAAAAAAAACAGCTGTCGGAATCCGTTCCCCCACTCCCATTATGAGAGGTGTTGATGTAATGGCTTAAAAAAATGCTGATTTTATTTTTGTGTGTGGATGGAGCTTAACTTGCATCAGTTTAAAGAATATCTTTTTTTGCCTTTTATTATGATAGGACAGTATAGTATCAAGAAAGTTTGACGAACCGGGACGTGAACTCGGGTCGTAATAAGCTGCAAAACAATGAATGACTGTGCAGAGTGTACTGACCACTAGACGATTGGGTTTTGTAATTAGCTGCAATGTCATAAATATTAGAACCGCATTGTGTAAGAAACAGGGGGAACAGAATCCGAAGGCAAAAAAACAGCTGTCGGAATCCGTTCCCCCACTCCCATTATGAGAGGTGTTGATGTAATGGCTTAAAAAAATGCTGATTTTATTTTTGTGTGTGGATGGAGCTTAACTTGCATCAGTTTAAAGAATATCTTTTTTTGCCTTTTATTATGATAGGACAGTATAGTATCAAGAAAGTTTGACGAACCGGGACGTGAACTCGGGTCGTAGTAAGCTGCAAAACAATGAATGACTGTGCAGAGTGTACTGACCACTAGGCTATTGGGAATAGTAGTTAGTTGCAATGTGATAAATATTAGAACCGCATTGTGTAAGAAACAGGGGGAACAGAATCTGACGGCAAATAGCTCAGCTGTCGAAATCCGTTCCCCCACCCCAATGATGAGAGATGTTGATGTATCGGCTTAAAATATGCTTATTCTATTCTGTGTGTGGATGGAGCTTAAACAGCATCAATTTGATAAATATTAGAACCTCAGTGTGTCAGAAATATGGGGGGAACAGAATCCGACGGTAAAAAAAACAGCTGTCGGAATCCGTTCCCCCACTCCCATTATGAGAGGTGTTGATGTAATGGCTTAAAAAAATACTGATTTTATTTTTGTGTGTGGATGGAGCTTAACCTGCATCAGTTTAAAGAATATCTTTTTTTGCCTTTTATTATGATAGGACAGTATAGTATCAAGAAAGTTTGACGAACCGGGACATGAACAAGGGTCGCCAAAGCAAAAAAAAAAAAAAACTGTCACGGTACTGACCACTAGGCTATTGAGGGTAGTAAGCTTTTGCAATTTGATAAATCTTAGAACCTTATTGTGTAATAAACACAGGGGGAACAGAATCCGACGTGTCAAAAATATGGGGGGAACAGAATCCGACGGCAAAAAAAACAGCTGTCGGAATCCGTTCCCCCACTCCCATTATGAGAGGTGTTGATGTAATGGCTTAAAAAAATGATGATTTTATTTTTGTGTGTGGATGGAGCTTAACTTGCATCAGTTTAAAGAATATCTTTTTTTGCCTTTTATTATGATAGGACAGTATAGTATCAATAAAGTTTGACGAATAGGACTTGAACTCGGGTCGTAATAAGCTGCAAAACAATAAATGACTGTGCAGAGTGTACTGACCACTAGGCTATTGGGTTTAGTACTTAGTTGCAATGTGATAAATATTAGAATCGCATTGTGTAAGAAACAGGGGGAACAGAATCCAACAGCAAAAAAACAGCTGTCGGAATCCGTTCCCCCACTCCCATTATGAGAGGTGTTGATGTAATGGCTTAAAAAAATACTGATTTTATTTTTGTGTGTGGATGGAGCTTAACTTGCATCTGTTTAAAGAATATCTTTTTTTGCCTTTTATTATGATAGGACAGTATAGTATCAAGAAAGTTTGACGAATGGGACTTGAACTCGGGTCGTAATAAGCTGCAAAACAATAAATGACTGTGCAGAGTGTACTGACCACTAGGCTATTGGGTTTAGTACTTAGTTGCAATGTGATTAATATTAGAACCGCATTGTGTAAGAAACAGGGGGAACAGAATCCGACGGCAAATAGTCCAGCTGTCGAAATCCGTTCCCCCACCCCAATGATGAGAGATGTTGATGTATCGGCTTAAAATATGCTTATTCTATTCTGTGTGTGGATGAAGCTTAAACAGCATCAATTTGATAAATATTAGAACCTCAGTGTGTCAGAAATATGGGGGGAACAGAATCCGACGGCAAAAAAAAACAGCTGTCGGAATCCGTTCCCCCACTCCCATTATGAGAGGTGTTGATGTAATGGCTTAAAAAAATGCTGATTTTATTTTTGTGTGTGGATGAAGCTTAACTTGCATCAGTTTAAAGAATATCTTTTTTTGCCTTTTATTATGATAGGACAGTATAGTATCAAGAAAGTTTGACGAACCGGGACGTGAACTCGGGTCGTAGTAAGCTGCAAAACAATGAATGACTGTGCAGAGTGTACTGACCACTAGGCTATTGGGTTTAGTACTCAGTCGCAATGTGATAAATATTAGAACCGCATTGTTTAAGAAACATAGGGGGAACAGAATCCGACGGCAAATAGTCCAGCTGTCGAAATTCGTTCCCCCACCCCAATGATGAGAGATGTTGATGTATCGGCTTAAAATATGCTTATTCTATTCTGTGTGTGGATGGAGCTTAAACAGCATCAATTTGATAAATATTAGAACCTCAGTGTGTCAGAAATATGGGGGGAACAGAATCCGACGGCAAAAAAACCCAGCTGTCGGAATCCGTTCCCCCACTCCCATTATGAGAGGTGTTGATGTAATGGCTTAAAAAAATGCTGATTTTATTTTTGTGTGTGGATGGAGCTTAACTTGCATCAGTTTAAAGAATATCTTTTTTTGCCTTTTATTATGATAGGACAGTATAGTATCAAGAAAGTTTGACGAACCGGGACGTGAACTCGGGTCGTAATAAGCTGCAAAACAATGAATGACTGTGCAGAGTGTACTGACCACTAGACGATTGGGTTTTGTAATTAGCTGCAATGTGATAAATATTAGAACCGCATTGTGTAAGAAACAGGGGGAACAGAATCCGACGGCAAAAAAACAGCTGTCGGAATCCGTTCCCCCACTCCCATTATGAGAGGTGTTGATGTAATGGCTTAAAAAAATGCTGATTTTATTTTTGTGTGTGGATGGAGCTTAACTTGCATCAGTTTAAAGAATATCTTTTTTTGCCTTTTATTATGATAGGACAGTATAGTATCAAGAAAGTTTGACGAATAGGACTTGAACTCGGGTCGTAATAAGCTGCAAAACAATAAATGACTGTGCAGAGTGTACTGACCACTAGGCTATTGGGTTTAGTACTTAGTTGCAATGTGATTAATATTAGAACCGCATTGTGTAAGAAACATAGGGGGAACAGAATCCGACGGCAAATAGTCCAGCTGTCGAAATCCGTTCCCCCACCCCAATGATGAGAGATGTTGATGTATCGGCTTAAAATATGCTTATTCTCTTCTGTGTGTGGATGGAGCTTAAACAGCATCAATTTGATAAATATTAGAACCTCAGTGTGTCAGAAATATGGGGGGAACAGAATCCGACGGCAAAAAAAAACAGCTGTCGGAATCCGTTCCCCCACTCCCATTATGAGAGGTGTTGATGTAATGGCTTAAAAAAATGCTGATTTTATTTTTGTGTGTGGATGAAGCTTAACTTGCATCAGTTTAAAGAATATCTTTTTTTGCCTTTTATTATGATAGGACAGTATAGTATCAAGAAAGTTTGACGAACCGGGACGTGAACTCGGGTCGTAGTAAGAAACAGGGGGAACAGAATCTGACGGCAAATAGCTCAGCTGTCGAAATCCGTTCCCCCACCCCAATGATGTGGATGGAGCTTAACTTGCATCAGTTTAAAGAATATCTTTTTTTGCCTTTTATTATGATAGGACAGTATAGTATCAAGAAAGTTTGACGAACCGGGACTTGAACAAGAGTCTCCCAAAGCAAAAAAAAAAAAAAACTGTCAGGGTACTGACCACTAGGCTATTGAGGGTAGTAAGTTTTTACAATTTGATAAATCTTAGAACCTTATTGTGTAATAAACACAGGGGGAACAGAATCCGACGTGTCAGAAATATGGGGGGAACAGAATCCGACGGTAAAAAAAACAGCTGTCGGAATCCGTTCCCCCACTCCCATTATGAGAGGTGTTGATGTAATGGCTTAAAAAAATGCTGATTTTATTTTTGTGTGTGGATGGAGCTTAACTTGCATCAGTTTAAAGAATATCTTTTTTTGCCTTTTATTATGATAGGACAGTATAGTATCAAGAAAGTTTGACGAATGGGACTTGAACTCGGGTCGTAATAAGCTGCAAAACAATAAATGACTGTGCAGAGTGTACTGACCACTACGCTATTGGGTTTAGTACTCAGTCGCAATGTGATAAATATTAGAACCGCATTGTGTAAGAAACATAGGGGGAACAGAATCCGACGGCAAATAGTCCAGCTGTCGAAATCCGTTCCCCCACCCCAATGATGAGAGATGTTGATGTATCGGCTTAAAATATGCTTATTCTCTTCTGTGTGTGGATGGAGCTTAAACAGCATCAATTTGATAAATATTAGAACCTCAGTGTGTCAGAAATATGGGGGGAACAGAATCCGACGGCAAAAAAAAACAGCTGTCGGAATCCGTTCCCCCACTCCCATTATGAGAGGTGTTGATGTAATGGCTTAAAAAAATGCTGATTTTATTTTTGTGTGTGGATGGAGCTTAACTTGCATCAGTTTAAAGAATATCTTTTTTTGCCTTTTATTATGATAGGACAGTATAGTATCAAGAAAGTTTGACGAACCGGGACTTGAACAAGGGTCTCCCAAAGCAAAAAAAACAAAAAACTGTCAGGGTACTGACCACTAGGCTATTGAGGGTAGTAAGTTTTTACAATTTGATAAATCTTAGAACCTTATTGTGTAATAAACACAGGGGGAACAGAATCCGACGTGTCAGAAATATGGGGGGAACAGAATCCGACGGTAAAAAAAACAGCTGTCGGAATCCGTTCCCCCACTCCCATTATGAGAGGTGTTGATGTAATGGCTTAAAAAAATACTGATTTTATTTTTGTGTGTGGATGGAGCTTAACCTGCATCAGTTTAAAGAATATCTTTTTTTGCCTTTTATTATGATAGGACAGTATAGTATCAAGAAAGTTTGACGAACCGGGGACATGAACAAGGGTCGCCAAAGCAAAAAAAAATAAAAACTGTCACGGTACTGACCACTAGGCTATTGAGGGTAGTAAGCTTTTGCAATTTGATAAATCTTAGAACCTTATTGTGTAATAAACACAGGGGGAACAGAATCCGACGTGTCAAAAATATGGGGGGAACAGAATCCGACGGCAAAAAAACCAGCTGTCGGAATCCGTTCCCCCACTCCCATTATGAGAGGTGTTGATGTAATGGCTTAAAAAATGCTGATTTTATTTTTGTGTGTGGATGGAGCTTAACTTGCATCAGTTTAAAGAATATCTTTTTTTGCCTTTTATTATGATAGGACAGTAGCCTGACGTCGTCATACTCAGATTCTAGTCAGAATGTGAGTCTGAGACTGCTCCATAGAGATTTGATTATGGGGTGTGTCTCAACCGAACCAGGAAAAAAAAAAACTCTGCACTCAATTGGATAGACCTACAACCAATCAGAGAAACGGAGTAAATGACGCATGTTCTTCATTCATATTTTCAACCAACAAAATGTCGCGGCTCTCTGTTCCTCTTTTAAAATGAATGCGCTGTGAATATCTTCTATAACAGACGCGATGGCGGAATCTACACATGATTTTTAATAAACAAAGTTCGGGAGGAGCACGTACAAATAATCAATCCAATATCAACTTGTCATCAAACAATATGTCTAACGTTACCCTATCTATCAGCATGAGGAAGCATATTCACTCTGTCAACTTACCTAACACTCCTTGACAGTTTTTCAGCATCCCTCCACCACCCCGAATCCTCACTCTTGTCTTGTTCTCTCACAACCAGGAATACGGGGGAGTATGGCTCCGAGCCCACAGCCCTCTCCTCGGACAGCACGTCATATACGCATTTATTCTATCGACTTATTTGTGTGAAATCTTATACGCATTTATTCTATCTGACTTATTTGTAAATGTGAACTCGTGAAATCTCAATTCTCCAGCAGCAGTCGTCTTTGTTGTAAACTAATTCAAATCAAGCGCTCTTTGGTGACGTGGATGATTACGTTACCGTTGCTCATCTGTCCATCATCGTATAAAGCCCGCCCTGACAATTTGATTGGTCCGAACTATTTTTGTTCGGGCATAATAGCTCCTCAACGGAGCGAGTCCAGACCGAACTTCCCGACCAAAAATTTTTGTGGGCGGGGTTCGGGCTGGCACCCAGGACAGTATAGTATCAAGAAAGTTTGACGAACCGGGACGTGAACTCGGGTCGTAATAAGCTGCAAAACAATGAATGACTGTGCAGAGTGTACTGACCACTAGACGATTGGGTTTTATAATTAGCTGCAATGTGATAAATATTAGAACCGCATTGTGTAAGAAACATAGGGGGAACAGAATCCGACGGCAAATAGTCCAGCTGTCGAAATCCGTTCCCCCACCCCAATGATGAGAGATGTTGATGTATCGGCTTAAAATATGCTTATTCTATTCTGTGTGTGGATGGAGCTTAAACAGCATCAATTTGATAAATATTAGAACCTCAGTGTGTCAGAAATATGGGGGGAACAGAATCCGACGGCAAAAAAAAACAGCTGTCGGAATCCGTTCCCCCACTCCCATTATGAGAGGTGTTGATGTAATGGCTTAAAAAAATACTGATTTTATTTTTGTGTGTGGATGGAGCTTAACCTGCATCAGTTTAAAGAATATATTTTTTTGCCTTTTATTATGATAGGACAGTATAGTATCAAGAAAGTTTGACGAACCGGGACTTGAACAAGGGTCGCCCAAAGCAAAAAAAAATAAAAAACTGTCAGGGTACTGACCACTAGGCTATTGAGGGTAGTAAGTTTTTGCAATTTGATAAATCTTAGAACCTTATTGTGTAATAAACACAGGGGGAACAGAATCCGACGTGTCAGAAATATGGGGGGAACAGAATCCGACGGCAAAAAAAACAGCTGTCGGAATCCGTTCCCCCACTCCCATTATGAGAGGTGTTGATGTAATGGCTTAAAAAAATGCTGATTTTATTTTTGTGTGTGGATGGAGCTTAACTTGCATCAGTTTAAAGAATATCTTTTTTTGCCTTTTATTATGATAGGACAGTATAGTATCAAGAAAGTTTGACGAATGGGACTTGAACTCGGGTCGTAATAAGCTGCAAAACAATGAATGACTAAATAGAGTGTACTGACCACTAGGCAATTGGGTTTTGTAATTAGCTGCAATGTGATAAATATCAGAACCGCATTGTGTAAGAAACAGGGGGAACAGAATCCGACGGCAAAAAAACAGCTGTCGGAATCCGTTCCCCCACTCCCATTATGAGAGGTGTTGATGTAATGGCTTAAAAAAATGCTGATTTTATTTTTGTGTGTGGATGGAGCTTAACTTGCATCAGTTTAAAGAATATCTTTTTTTGCCTTTTATTATGATAGGACAGTATAGTATCAAGAAAGTTTGACGAATGGGACTTGAACTCAGGTCGTAATAAGCTGCAAAACAATAAAATGACTGTGCAGAGTGTACTGACCACTAGGCTATTGGGTTTAGTACTTAGTTGCAATGTGATAAATATTAGAACCGCATTGTGTAAGAAACATAGGGGGAACAGAATCCGACGGCAAATAGTCCAGCTGTCGAAATCCGTTCCCCCACCCCAATGATGAGAGATGTTGATGTATCGGCTTAAAATATGCTTATTCTATTCTGTGTGTGGATGGAGCTTAAACAGCATCAATTTGATAAATATTAGAACCTCAGTGTGTCAGAAATATGGGGGGAACAGAATCCGACGGCAAAAAAAAACAGCTGTCGGAATCCGTTCCCCCACTCCCATTATGAGAGGTGTTGATGTAATGGCTTAAAAAAATACTGATTTTATTTTTGTGTGTGGATGGAGCTTAACCTGCATCAGTTTAAAGAATATCTTTTTTTGCCTTTTATTATGATAGGACAGTATAGTATCAAGAAAGTTTGACGAACCGGGACTTGAACAAGGGTCGCCAAAGCAAAAAAAAAAAAAACTGTCACGGTACTGACCACTAGGCTATTGAGGGTAGTAAGCTTTTGCAATTTGATAAATCTTAGAACCTTATTGTGTAATAAACACAGGGGGAACAGTATCCGACGTGTCAAAAATATGGGGGGAACAGAATCCGACGGCAAAAAAAACAGCTGTCGGAATCCGTTCCCCCACTCCCATTATGAGAGGTGTTGATGTAATGGCTTAAAAAAATGCTGATTTTATTTTTGTGTGTGGATGGAGCTTAACTTGCATCAGTTTAAAGAATATCTTTTTTTGCCTTTTATTATGATAGGACAGTATAGTATCAAGAAAGTTTGACGAATGGGACTTGAACTCGGGTCGTAATAAGCTGCAAAACAATAAATGACTGTGCAGAGTGTACTGACCACTACGCTATTGGGTTTAGTACTCAGTCGCAATGTGATAAATATTAGAACCGCATTGTGTAAGAAACATAGGGGGAACAGAATCCGACGGCAAATAGTCCAGCTGTCGAAATCCGTTCCCCCACCCCAATGATGAGAGATGTTGATGTATCGGCTTAAAATATGCTTATTCTATTCTGTGTGTGGATGGAGCTTAAACAGCATCAATTTGATAAATATTAGAACCTCAGTGTGTCAGAAATATGGGGGGAACAGAATCCGACGGCAAAAAAAAACAGCTGTCGGAATCCGTTCCCCCACTCCCATTATGAGAGGTGTTGATGTAATGGCTTAAAAAAATGCTGATTTTATTTTTGTGTGTGGATGGAGCTTAACTTGCATCAGTTTAAAGAATATCTTTTTTTGCCTTTTATTATGATAGGACAGTATAGTATCAAGAAAGTTTGACGAACCGGGACGTGAACTCGGGTCGTAATAAGCTGCAAAACAATGAATGACTGTGCAGAGTGTACTGACCACTAGACGATTGGGTTTTGTAATTAGCTGCAATGTCATAAATATTAGAACCGCATTGTGTAAGAAACAGGGGGAACAGAATCCGACGGCAAAAAAACAGCTGTCGGAATCCGTTCCCCCACTCCCATTATGAGAGGTGTTGATGTAATGGCTTAAAAAAATGCTGATTTTATTTTTGTGTGTGGATGGAGCTTAACTTGCATCAGTTTAAAGAATATCTTTTTTTGCCTTTTATTATGATAGGACAGTATAGTATCAAGAAAGTTTGACGAATGGGACTTGAACTCAGGTCGTAATAAGCTGCAAAACAATAAAATGACTGTGCAGAGTGTACTGACCACTAGGCTATTGGGTTTAGTACTTAGTTGCAATGTGATAAATATTAGAACCGCATTGTGTAAGAAACATAGGGGGAACAGAATCCGACGGCAAATAGTCCAGCTGTCGAAATCCGTTCCCCCACCCCAATGATGAGAGATGTTGATGTATCGGCTTAAAATATGCTTATTCTATTCTGTGTGTGGATGGAGCTTAAACAGCATCAATTTGATAAATATTAGAACCTCAGTGTGTCAGAAATATGGGGGGAACAGAATCCGACGGCAAAAAAAAACAGCTGTCGGAATCCGTTCCCCCACTCCCATTATGAGAGGTGTTGATGTAATGGCTTAAAAAAATACTGATTTTATTTTTGTGTGTGGATGGAGCTTAACCTGCATCAGTTTAAAGAATATCTTTTTTTGCCTTTTATTATGATAGGACAGTATAGTATCAAGAAAGTTTGACGAACCGGGACTTGAACAAGGGTCGCCAAAGCAAAAAAAAAAAAAACTGTCACGGTACTGACCACTAGGCTATTGAGGGTAGTAAGCTTTTGCAATTTGATAAATCTTAGAACCTTATTGTGTAATAAACACAGGGGGAACAGTATCCGACGTGTCAAAAATATGGGGGGAACAGAATCCGACGGCAAAAAAAACAGCTGTCGGAATCCGTTCCCCCACTCCCATTATGAGAGGTGTTGATGTAATGGCTTAAAAAAATGCTGATTTTATTTTTGTGTGTGGATGGAGCTTAACTTGCATCAGTTTAAAGAATATCTTTTTTTGCCTTTTATTATGATAGGACAGTATAGTATCAAGAAAGTTTGACGAATGGGACTTGAACTCGGGTCGTAATAAGCTGCAAAACAATAAATGACTGTGCAGAGTGTACTGACCACTACGCTATTGGGTTTAGTACTCAGTCGCAATGTGATAAATATTAGAACCGCATTGTGTAAGAAACATAGGGGGAACAGAATCCGACGGCAAATAGTCCAGCTGTCGAAATCCGTTCCCCCACCCCAATGATGAGAGATGTTGATGTATCGGCTTAAAATATGCTTATTCTATTCTGTGTGTGGATGGAGCTTAAACAGCATCAATTTGATAAATATTAGAACCTCAGTGTGTCAGAAATATGGGGGGAACAGAATCCGACGGCAAAAAAAAACAGCTGTCGGAATCCGTTCCCCCACTCCCATTATGAGAGGTGTTGATGTAATGGCTTAAAAAAATGCTGATTTTATTTTTGTGTGTGGATGGAGCTTAACTTGCATCAGTTTAAAGAATATCTTTTTTTGCCTTTTATTATGATAGGACAGTATAGTATCAAGAAAGTTTGACGAACCGGGACGTGAACTCGGGTCGTAATAAGCTGCAAAACAATGAATGACTGTGCAGAGTGTACTGACCACTAGACGATTGGGTTTTGTAATTAGCTGCAATGTCATAAATATTAGAACCGCATTGTGTAAGAAACAGGGGGAACAGAATCCGACGGCAAAAAAACAGCTGTCGGAATCCGTTCCCCCACTCCCATTATGAGAGGTGTTGATGTAATGGCTTAAAAAAATGCTGATTTTATTTTTGTGTGTGGATGGAGCTTAACTTGCATCAGTTTAAAGAATATCTTTTTTTGCCTTTTATTATGATAGGACAGTATAGTATCAAGAAAGTTTGACGAACCGGGACTTGAACAAGGGTCTCCCAAAGCAAAAAAAAAAAAAAACTGTCAGGGTACTGACCACTAGGCTATTGAGGGTAGTAAGTTTTTACAATTTGATAAATCTTAGAACCTTATTGTGTAATAAACACAGGGGGAACAGAATCCGACGTGTCAGAAATATGGGGGGAACAGAATCCGACAGTAAAAAAAACAGCTGTCGGAATCCGTTCCCCCACTCCCATTATGAGAGGTGTTGATGTAATGGCTTAAAAAAATACTGATTTTATTTTTGTGTGTGGATGGAGCTTAACCTGCATCAGTTTAAAGAATATCTTTTTTTGCCTTTTATTATGATAGGACAGTATAGTATCAAGAAAGTTTGACGAACCGGGGACATGAACAAGGGTCGCCAAAGCAAAAAAAAAAAAAAACTGTCACGGTACTGACCACTAGGCTATTGAGGGTAGTAAGCTTTTGCAATTTGATAAATCTTAGAACCTTATTGTGTAATAAACACAGGGGGAACAGAATCCGACGTGTCAAAAATATGGGGGGAACAGAATCCGACGGCAAAAAAAACAGCTGTCGGAATCCGTTCCCCCACTCCCATTATGAGAGGTGTTGATGTAATGGCTTAAAAAATGCTGATTTTATTTTTGTGTGTGGATGGAGCTTAACTTGCATCAGTTTAAAGAATATCTTTTTTTGCCTTTTATTATGATAGGACAGTAGCCTGACGTCGTCATACTCAGATTCTAGTCAGAATGTGAGTCTGAGACTGCTCCATAGAGATTTGATTATGGGGTGTGTCTCAACCGAACCAGGAAAAAAAAAAACTCTGCACTCAATTGGATAGACCTACAACCAATCAGAGAAACGGAGTAAATGACGCATGTTCTTCATTCATATTTTCAACCAACAAAATGTCGCGGCTCTCTGTTCCTCTTTTAAAATGAATGCGCTGTGAATATCTTCTATAACAGACGCGATGGCGGAATCTACACATGATTTTTAATAAACAAAGTTCGGGAGGAGCACGTACAAATAATCAATCCAATATCAACTTGTCATCAAACAATATGTCTAACGTTACCCTATCTATCAGCATGAGGAAGCATATTCACTCTGTCAACTTACCTAACACTCCTTGACAGTTTTTCAGCATCCCTCCACCACCCCGAATCCTCACTCTTGTCTTGTTCTCTCACAACCAGGAATACGGGGGAGTATGGCTCCGAGCCCACAGCCCTCTCCTCGGACAGCACGTCATATACGCATTTATTCTATCGACTTATTTGTGTGAAATCTTATACGCATTTATTCTATCTGACTTATTTGTAAATGTGAACTCGTGAAATCTCAATTCTCCAGCAGCAGTCGTCTTTGTTGTAAACTAATTCAAATCAAGCGCTCTTTGGTGACGTGGATGATTACGTTACCGTTGCTCATCTGTCCATCATCGTATAAAGCCCGCCCTGACAATTTGATTGGTCCGAACTATTTTTGTTCGGGCATAATAGCTCCTCAACGGAGCGAGTCCAGACCGAACTTCCCGACCAAAAATTTTTGTGGGCGGGGTTCGGGCTGGCACCCAGGACAGTATAGTATCAAGAAAGTTTGACGAACCGGGACGTGAACTCGGGTCGTAATAAGCTGCAAAACAATGAATGACTAAATAGAGTGTACTGACCACTAGGCAATTGGGTTTTGTAATTAGCTGCAATGTGATAAATATCAGAACCGCATTGTGTAAGAAACAGGGGGAACAGAATCCGACGGCAAAAAAACAGCTGTCGGAATCCGTTCCCCCACTCCCATTATGAGAGGTGTTGATGTAATGGCTTAAAAAAATGCTGATTTTATTTTTGTGTGTGGATGGAGCTTAACTTGCATCAGTTTAAAGAATATCTTTTTTTGCCTTTTATTATGATAGGACAGTATAGTATCAAGAAAGTTTGACGAATGGGACTTGAACTCAGGTCGTAATAAGCTGCAAAACAATAAAATGACTGTGCAGAGTGTACTGACCACTAGGCTATTGGGTTTAGTACTTAGTTGCAATGTGATAAATATTAGAACCGCATTGTGTAAGAAACATAGGGGGAACAGAATCCGACGGCAAATAGTCCAGCTGTCGAAATCCGTTCCCCCACCCCAATGATGAGAGATGTTGATGTATCGGCTTAAAATATGCTTATTCTATTCTGTGTGTGGATGGAGCTTAAACAGCATCAATTTGATAAATATTAGAACCTCAGTGTGTCAGAAATATGGGGGGAACAGAATCCGACGGCAAAAAAAAACAGCTGTCGGAATCCGTTCCCCCACTCCCATTATGAGAGGTGTTGATGTAATGGCTTAAAAAAATGCTGATTTTATTTTTGTGTGTGGATGGAGCTTAACTTGCATCAGTTTAAAGAATATCTTTTTTTGCCTTTTATTATGATAGGACAGTATAGTATCAAGAAAGTTTGACGAACCGGGACGTGAACTCGGGTCGTAATAAGCTGCAAAACAATGAATGACTGTGCAGAGTGTACTGACCACTAGACGATTGGGTTTTGTAATTAGCTGCAATGTCATAAATATTAGAACCGCATTGTGTAAGAAACAGGGGGAACAGAATCCGACGGCAAAAAAACAGCTGTCGGAATCCGTTCCCCCACTCCCATTATGAGAGGTGTTGATGTAATGGCTTAAAAAAATGCTGATTTTATTTTTGTGTGTGGATGGAGCTTAACTTGCATCAGTTTAAAGAATATCTTTTTTTGCCTTTTATTATGATAGGACAGTATAGTATCAAGAAAGTTTGACGAATGGGACTTGAACTCGGGTCGTAATAAGCTGCAAAACAATGAATGACTAAATAGAGTGTACTGACCACTAGGCAATTGGGTTTGGTAATTAGCTGCAATGTGATAAATATCAGAACCGCATTGTGTAAGAAACAGGGGGAACAGAATCCGACGGCAAAAAAACAGCTGTCGGAATCCGTTCCCCCACTCCCATTATGAGAGGTGTTGATGTAATGGCTTAAAAAAATGCTGATTTTATTTTTGTGTGTGGATGGAGCTTAACTTGCATCAGTTTAAAGAATATCTTTTTTTGCCTTTTATTATGATAGGACAGTATAGTATCAAGAAAGTTTGACGAATGGGACTTGAACTCAGGTCGTAATAAGCTGCAAAACAATAAAATGACTGTGCAGAGTGTACTGACCACTAGGCTATTGGGTTTAGTACTTAGTTGCAATGTGATAAATATTAGAACCGCATTGTGTAAGAAACATAGGGGGAACAGAATCCGACGGCAAATAGTCCAGCTGTCGAAATCCGTTCCCCCACCCCAATGATGAGAGATGTTGATGTATCGGCTTAAAATATGCTTATTCTATTCTGTGTGTGGATGGAGCTTAAACAGCATCAATTTGATAAATATTAGAACCTCAGTGTGTCAGAAATATGGGGGGAACAGAATCCGACGGCAAAAAAAAACAGCTGTCGGAATCCGTTCCCCCACTCCCATTATGAGAGGTGTTGATGTAATGGCTTAAAAAAATACTGATTTTATTTTTGTGTGTGGATGGAGCTTAACCTGCATCAGTTTAAAGAATATCTTTTTTTGCCTTTTATTATGATAGGACAGTATAGTATCAAGAAAGTTTGACGAACCGGGACTTGAACAAGGGTCGCCAAAGCAAAAAAAAAAAAAACTGTCACGGTACTGACCACTAGGCTATTGAGGGTAGTAAGCTTTTGCAATTTGATAAATCTTAGAACCTTATTGTGTAATAAACACAGGGGGAACAGTATCCGACGTGTCAAAAATATGGGGGGAACAGAATCCGACGGCAAAAAAAACAGCTGTCGGAATCCATTCCCCCACTCCCATTATGAGAGGTGTTGATGTAATGGCTTAAAAAAATGCTGATTTTATTTTTGTGTGTGGATGGAGCTTAACTTGCATCAGTTTAAAGAATATCTTTTTTTGCCTTTTATTATGATAGGACAGTATAGTATCAAGAAAGTTTGACGAATGGGACTTGAACTCGGGTCGTAATAAGCTGCAAAACAATAAATGACTGTGCAGAGTGTACTGACCACTAGGCTATTGGGTTTAGTACTCAGTCGCAATGTGATAAATATTAGAACCGCATTGTGTAAGAAACATAGGGGGAACAGAATCCGACGGCAAATAGTCCAGCTGTCGAAATCCGTTCCCCCACCCCAATGATGAGAGATGTTGATGTATCGGCTTAAAATATGCTTATTCTATTCTGTGTGTGGATGGAGCTTAAACAGCATCAATTTGATAAATATTAGAACCTCAGTGTGTCAGAAATATGGGGGGAACAGAATCCGACGGCAAAAAAAAACAGCTGTCGGAATCCGTTCCCCCACTCCCATTATGAGAGGTGTTGATGTAATGGCTTAAAAAAATGCTGATTTTATTTTTGTGTGTGGATGGAGCTTAACTTGCATCAGTTTAAAGAATATCTTTTTTTGCCTTTTATTATGATAGGACAGTATAGTATCAAGAAAGTTTGACGAACCGGGACGTGAACTCGGGTCGTAATAAGCTGCAAAACAATGAATGACTGTGCAGAGTGTACTGACCACTAGACGATTGGGTTTTGTAATTAGCTGCAATGTCATAAATATTAGAACCGCATTGTGTAAGAAACAGGGGGAACAGAATCCGACGGCAAAAAAACAGCTGTCGGAATCCGTTCCCCCACTCCCATTATGAGAGGTGTTGATGTAATGGCTTAAAAAAATGCTGATTTTATTTTTGTGTGTGGATGGAGCTTAACTTGCATCAGTTTAAAGAATACCTTTTTTTGCCTTTTATTATGATAGGACAGTATAGTATCAAGAAAGTTTGACGAACCGGGACTTGAACAAGGGTCTCCCAAAGCAAAAAAAAAAAAAAAACTGTCAGGGTACTGACCACTAGGCTATTGAGGGTAGTAAGTTTTTACAATTTGATAAATCTTAGAACCTTATTGTGTAATAAACACAGGGGGAACAGAATCCGACGTGTCAGAAATATGGGGGGAACAGAATCCGACAGTAAAAAAAACAGCTGTCGGAATCCGTTCCCCCACTCCCATTATGAGAGGTGTTGATGTAATGGCTTAAAAAAATACTGATTTTATTTTTGTGTGTGGATGGAGCTTAACCTGCATCAGTTTAAAGAATATCTTTTTTTGCCTTTTATTATGATAGGACAGTATAGTATCAAGAAAGTTTGACGAACCGGGGACATGAACAAGGGTCGCCAAAGCAAAAAAAAAAAAAAACTGTCACGGTACTGACCACTAGGCTATTGAGGGTAGTAAGCTTTTGCAATTTGATAAATCTTAGAACCTTATTGTGTAATAAACACAGGGGGAACAGAATCCGACGTGTCAAAAATATGGGGGGAACAGAATCCGACGGCAAAAAAAACAGCTGTCGGAATCCGTTCCCCCACTCCCATTATGAGAGGTGTTGATGTAATGGCTTAAAAAATGCTGATTTTATTTTTGTGTGTGGATGGAGCTTAACTTGCATCAGTTTAAAGAATATCTTTTTTTGCCTTTTATTATGATAGGACAGTAGCCTGACGTCGTCATACTCAGATTCTAGTCAGAATGTGAGTCTGAGACTGCTCCATAGAGATTTGATTATGGGGTGTGTCTCAACCGAACCAGGAAAAAAAAAAACTCTGCACTCAATTGGATAGACCTACAACCAATCAGAGAAACGGAGTAAATGACGCATGTTCTTCATTCATATTTTCAACCAACAAAATGTCGCGGCTCTCTGTTCCTCTTTTAAAATGAATGCGCTGTGAATATCTTCTATAACAGACGCGATGGCGGAATCTACACATGATTTTTAATAAACAAAGTTCGGGAGGAGCACGTACAAATAATCAATCCAATATCAACTTGTCATCAAACAATATGTCTAACGTTACCCTATCTATCAGCATGAGGAAGCATATTCACTCTGTCAACTTACCTAACACTCCT
The DNA here is from genome assembly GCF_951802725.1 of Rutilus rutilus. Taxonomy (NCBI): domain Eukaryota; kingdom Metazoa; phylum Chordata; class Actinopteri; order Cypriniformes; family Leuciscidae; genus Rutilus; species Rutilus rutilus. The sequence goes on from NC_140224.1 coordinate 9,746,330, forward strand.
TGACAGTTTTTCAGCATCCCTCCACCACCCCGAATCCTCACTCTTGTCTTGTTCTCTCACAACCAGGAATACGGGGGAGTATGGCTCCGAGCCCACAGCCCTCTCCTCGGACAGCACGTCATATACGCATTTATTCTATCGACTTATTTGTGTGAAATCTTATACGCATTTATTCTATCTGACTTATTTGTAAATGTGAACTCGTGAAATCTCAATTCTCCAGCAGCAGTCGTCTTTGTTGTAAACTAATTCAAATCAAGCGCTCTTTGGTGACGTGGATGATTACGTTACCGTTGCTCATCTGTCCATCATCGTATAAAGCCCGCCCTGACAATTTGATTGGTCCGAACTATTTTTGTTCGGGCATAATAGCTCCTCAACGGAGCGAGTCCAGACCGAACTTCCCGACCAAAAATTTTTGTGGGCGGGGTTCGGGCTGGCACCCAGGACAGTATAGTATCAAGAAAGTTTGACGAACCGGGACGTGAACTCGGGTCGTAATAAGCTGCAAAACAATGAATGACTGTGCAGAGTGTACTGACCACTAGACGATTGGGTTTTATAATTAGCTGCAATGTGATAAATATTAGAACCACATTGTGTAAGAAACAGGGGGAACAGAATCCGACGGCAAAAAAAACAGCTGTCGGAATCCGTTCCCCCACTCCCATTATGAGAGGTGTTGATGTAATGGCTTAAAAAAATACTGATTTTATTTTTGTGTGTGGATGGAGCTTAACCTGCATCAGTTTCAAAGAATATATTTTTTTGCCTTTTATTATGATAGGACAGTATAGTATCAAGAAAGTTTGACGAACCGGGACTTGAACAAGGGTCGCCCAAAGCAAAAAAAAATAAAAAACTGTCAGGGTACTGACCACTAGGCTATTGAGGGTAGTAAGTTTTTGCAATTTGATAAATCTTAGAACCTTATTGTGTAATAAACACAGGGGGAACAGAATCCGACGTGTCAGAAATATGGGGGGAACAGAATCCGACGGCAAAAAAAACAGCTGTCGGAATCCGTTCCCCCACTCCCATTATGAGAGGTGTTGATGTAATGGCTTAAAAAAATGCTGATTTTATTTTTGTGTGTGGATGGAGCTTAACTTGCATCAGTTTAAAGAATATCTTTTTTTGCCTTTTATTATGATAGGACAGTATAGTATCAAGAAAGTTTGACGAATGGGACTTGAACTCGGGTCGTAATAAGCTGCAAAACAATGAATGACTAAATAGAGTGTACTGACCACTAGGCTATTGGGTTTAGTACTTAGCTGCAATGTGATAAATATTAGAACCGCATTGTGTAAGAAACATAGGGGGAACAGAATCCGACGGCAAAAAAACAGCTGTCGGAATCCGTTCCCCCACTCCCATTATGAGAGGTGTTGATGTAATGGCTTAAAAAAATGCTGATTTTATTTTTGTGTGTGGATGGAGCTTAACTTGCATCAGTTTAAAGAATATCTTTTTTTGCCTTTTATTATGATAGGACAGTATAGTATCAAGAAAGTTTGACGAATGGGACTTGAACTCAAGTCGTAATAAGCTGCAAAACAATAAAATCACTGTGCAGAGTGTACTGACCACTAGGCTATTGGGTTTAGTACTTAGTTGCAATGTGATAAATATTAGAACCGCATTGTGTAAGAAACATAGGGGGAACAGAATCCGACGGCAAATAGTCCAGCTGTCGAAATCCGTTCCCCCACCCCAATGATGAGAGATGTTGATGTATCGGCTTAAAATATGCTTATTCTATTCTGTGTGTGGATGGAGCTTAAACAGCATCAATTTGATAAATATTAGAACCTCAGTGTGTCAGAAATATGGGGGGAACAGAATCCGACGGCAAAAAAAAACAGCTGTCGGAATCCGTTCCCCCACTCCCATTATGAGAGGTGTTGATGTAATGGCTTAAAAAAATACTGATTTTATTTTTGTGTGTGGATGGAGCTTAACCTGCATCAGTTTAAAGAATATCTTTTTTTGCCTTTTATTATGATAGGACAGTATTAGTATCAAGAAAGTTTGACGAACCGGGACTTGAACAAGGGTCGCCAAAGCAAAAAAAAACAAAACTGTCACAGTACTGACCACTAGGCTATTAAGGGTAGTAAGCTTTTGCAATTTGATAAATCTTAGAACCTTATTGTGTAATAAACACAGGGGGAACAGAATCCGAAGTGTCAAAAATATGGGGGGAACAGAATCCGACGGCAAAAAAAACAGCTGTCGGAATCCGTTCCCCCACTCCCATTATGAGAGGTGTTGATGTAATGGCTTAAAAAAATGCTGATTTTATTTTTGTGTGTGGATGGAGCTTAACTTGCATCAGTTTAAAGAATATCTTTTTTTGCCTTTTATTATGATAGGACAGTATAGTATCAAGAAAGTTTGACGAATGGGACTTGAACTCGGGTCGTAATAAGCTGCAAAACAATAAATGACTGTGCAGAGTGTACTGACCACTAGGCTATTGGGTTTAGTACTCAGTCGCAATGTGATAAATATTAGAACCGCATTGTGTAAGAAACAGGGGGAACAGAATCCGACGGCAAAAAAACAGCTGTCGGAATCCGTTCCCCCACTCCCATTATGAGAGGTGTTGATGTAATGGCTTAAAAAAATGCTGATTTTATTTTTATGTGTGGATGGAGCTTAACTTGCATCAGTTTAAAGAATATCTTTTTTTGTTTTTTATTATGATAGGACAGTATAGTATCAAGAAAGTTTGACGAATGGGACTTGAACTCGGGTCGTAATAAGCTGCAAAACAATGAATGACTAAATAGAGTGTACTGACCACTAGGCTATTGGGTTTAGTAGTTAGTTGCAAATATTGCGCAAATATTAGGCGATAAATATTAGAACCGCATTGTGTAAGAAACATAGGGGGAACAGAATCTGACGGCAAATAGTCCAGCTGTTGAAATCCGTTCCCCCACCCCAATGATGAGAGATGTTGATGTATCGGCTTAAAATATGCTTATTCTATTCTGTGTGTGGATGGAGCTTAAACAGCATCAATTTGATAAATATTAGAACCTCAGTGTGTCAGAAATATGGGGGGAACAGAATCCGACGGCAAAAAAAACCAGCTGTCGGAATCCGTTCCCCCACTCCCATTATGAGAGGTGTTGATGTAATGGCTTAAAAAAATGCTGATTTTATTTTTGTGTGTGGATGGACCTTAACTTGCATCAGTTTAAAGGATATCTTTTTTTGCCTTTTATTATGATAGGACAGTATAGTATCAAGAAAGTTTGACGAACCGGGACTTGAACTCGGGTCGTAATAAGCTGCAAAACAATGAATGACTGTACAGAGTGTACTGACCACTAGACGATTGGGTTTTATAATTAGCTGCAATGTGATAAATATTAGAACCACATTGTGTAAGAAACAGGGGGAACAGAATCCGACGGCAAAAAAAAACAGCTGTCGGAATCCGTTCCCCCACTCCCATTATGAGAGGTGTTGATGTAATGGCTTAAAAAAATGCTGATTTTATTTTTGTGTGTGGATGGAGCTTAACTTGCATCAGTTTAAAGAATATCTTTTTTTTGCCTTTTATTATGATAGGACAGTATAGTATCAAGAAAGTTTGACGAATGGGACTTGAACTCGGGTCGTAATAAGCTGCAAAACAATGAATGACTGTGCAGAGTGTACTGACCACTAGACGATTGGGTTTTGTAATTAGCTGCAATGTGATAAATATTAGAACCGCATTGTGTAAGAAACAGGGGGAACAGAATCCGACGGCAAAAAAACAGCTGTCGGAATCCGTTCCCCCACTCCCATTATGAGAGGTGTTGATGTAATGGCTTAAAAAAATACTGATTTTATTTTTGTGTGTGGATGGAGCTTAACCTGCATTAGTTTAAAGAATATCTTTTTTTGCCTTTTATTATGATAGGACAGTATAGTATCAAGAAAGTTTGACGAATGGGACTTGAACTCGGGTCGTAATAAGCTGCAAAACAATAAATGACTGTGCAGAGTGTACTGACCACTAGGCTATTGGGTTTAGTACTTAGTTGCAATGTGATAAATATTAGAACCGCATTGTGTAAGAAACATAGGGGGAACAGAATCTGACGGCAAATAGCTCAGCTGTCGAAATCCGTTCCCCCACCCCAATGATGAGAGATGTTGATGTATCGGCTTAAAATATGCTTATTCTATTCTGTGTGTGGATGGAGCTTAAACAGCATCAATTTGATAAATATTAGAACCTCAGTGTGTCAGAAATATGGGGGGAACAGAATCCGACGGCAAAAAAAACAGCTGTCGGAATCCATTCCCCCACTCCCATTATGAGAGGTGTTGATGTAATGGCTTAAAAAAATGCTGATTTTATTTTTGTGTGTGGATGGAGCTTAACTTGCATCAGTTTAAAGAATATCTTTTTTTGCCTTTTATCATGATAGGACAGTATAGTATCAAGAAAGTTTGACGAACCGGGACTTGAACAAGGGTCGCCCAAAGCAAAAAAAAAAAAAAACTGTCAGGGTACTGACCACTAGGCTATTGAGGGTAGTAAGTTTTTGCAATTTGATAAATCTTAGAACCTTATTGTGTAATAAACACAGGGGGAACAGAATCCGACGTGTCAGAAATATGGGGGGAACAGAATCCGACGGCAAAAAAAACAGCTGTCGGAATCCGTTCCCCCACTCCCATTATGAGAGGTGTTGATGTAATGGCTTAAAAAAATGCTTATTTTATTTTTGTGTGTGGATGGAGCTTAACTTGCATCAGTTTAAAGAATATCTTTTTTTGCCTTTTATTATGATAGGACAGTATAGTATCAAGAAAGTTTGACGAATGGGACTTGAACTCGGGTCGTAATAAGCTGCAAAACAATGAATGACTAAATAGAGTGTACTGACCACTAGGCTATTGGGTTTAGTACTTAGCTGCAATGTGATAAATATTAGAACCGCATTGTGTAAGAAACATAGGGGGAACAGAATCCGACGGCAAATAGTCCAGCTGTCGAAATCCGTTCCCCCACCCCAATGATGAGAGATGTTGATGTATCAGCTTAAAATATGCTTATTCTATTCTGTGTGTGGATGGAGCTTAAACAGCATCAATTTGATAAATATTAGAACCTCAGTGTGTCAGAAATATGGGGGGAACAGAATCCGACGGCAAAAAAAAAACAGCTGTCGGAATCCGTTCCCCCACTCCCATTATGAGAGGTGTTGATGTAATGGCTTAAAAAAATGCTGATTTTATTTTTGTGTGTGGATGAAGCTTAACTTGCATCAGTTTAAAGAATATCTTTTTTTGCCTTTTATTATGATAGGACAGTATAGTATCAAGAAAGTTTGACGAACCGGGACGTGAACTCGGGTCGTAGTAAGCTGCAAAACAATGAATGACTGTGCAGAGTGTATTGACCACTAGGCTATTGGGAATAGTACTTAGTTGCAATGTGATAAATATTAGAACCGCATTGTGTAAGAAACAGGGGGAACAGAATCTGACGGCAAATAGCTCAGCTGTCGAAATCCGTTCCCCCACCCCAATGATGAGAGATGTTGATGTATCGGCTTAAAATATCCTTATTCTATTCTGTGTGTGGATGGAGCTTAAACAGCATCAATTTGATAAATATTAGAACCTCAGTGTGTCAGAAATATGGGGGGAACAGAATCCGACTGCAAAAAAAACCAGCTGTCGGAATCCGTTCCCCCACTTCTATTATGAGAGGTGTTGATGTAATGGCTTAAAAAATGCTGATTTTATTTTTGTGTGTGGATGGAGCTTAACTTGCATCAGTTTAAAGAATATATTTTTTTGCCTTTTATTATGATAGGACAGTATAGTATCAAGAAAGTTTGACGAACCGGGACTTGAACAAGGGTCGCCCAAAGCAAAAAAAAAAAAAAAACTGTCAGTGTACTGACCACTAGGCTATTGAGGGTAGTAAGTTTTTGCAATTTGATAAATCTTAGAACCTTATTGTGTAATAAACACAGGGGGAACAGAATCCGACGTGTCAGAAATATGGGGGGAACAGAATCCGACGGCAAAAAAAACAGCTGTCGGAATCCGTTCCCCCACTCCTTCAAGGCACGTCGAATTTCAACGGATTTGGCTGTGGAGAAGTGAGACATTTCAAGAAAAAATTGGCGAAAATGGCCCACGGAAGATGCTTTCACAAGGTAGCGTGGCCGAGCGGTCTAAGCCGCTGAATTAAGGCTCCAGTCTCTTCGGGGGCGTGGGTTCGAATCCCACCGCTGCCAAGCTAGCCTTTTAGAAGGCACTTGTGGCTGCTAGAAGGCTGCTATGCCTAAGCGAAAAGACTGGAGAAGTGACACTGCTTGCTCCTGGTCTCTTCCAAACTCAGCCGCTTTTGCTTTCCTTGGCCGAACTCGGCGGGCTTCAGAGCCTGACGATAAAGGTCTGCACGCCACCGTTTTCTCAGTTTCTTAAAAAAATGGCCAGAAAACGGCCCACGAAAGATGCCACTTCGGGGTAGCGTGGCCGAGGGGTCTAAGGCGCTGGATTTAGGCTCCCGTCTTTTCGGGAGCGTGGGTTCAAATCCCACTGCTGCCAGCAATGATTTTAAAGAGGGCCCTCTTGAATCAGGGACAACAGTAACTTACAATTATTATAATGTCACTTCAAAAATGAGTTTAAATATAATAACAATGTATAGTCTATAACAATGGAGTTAGCCAACTTGACTCATTGAGAGTTTTTGGTGAACTGGTTACTCCTGTGGATCACGGCTGAACGCGTCTTCTCCACACTCACTTACAAACAAACATTTTTTCGCCTATCGTGCGTCTACTCTACACCCGTACCACTAAAAAGACGGATTATATCCAAGACTTCAGTCATAAATTAGTATTAATATTGATAGCATCACTGGTAGCGTCGTTGCTAACTTACTGTCCATCTGTTAAAATGGCGAATATATCAGATGTAACGTTAAGTAGTCTACCTTTTGGTGCAGGTGAGGACACATTTGAGCTGCACGCACTGCAGTCTGAGCTGGAAGCTGTTGAGAAACAGATCCACGACCTTTTACTGAGACAAGCCGAGCTGAGAGACCAGCGTTTAGCTCTTGAAACATCACGCGCCGATGCACACAAATCAGTGATTAACGTTACTAACCCTCTGACTCTGACCTCGTCTACTCCGTGTGTTTCTCAGCATCGGTCCCGAGCGCCGAGGTCACGATCAGCCATGGTCTCGTTCACTCCGGCTCCAACACGCCACCACGAAGCCTGGGTGGTTCCGCAGCGGAAGACGCGGGCCAGGACCAGAACAAGAATCTCTCCGCCCCTCCCGGTTTTCGAGATATCCACCCAAAACCGCTTCTCCCCTCTTCGCGAAACAGAACACGATGCTGTGATCATCGGCGATTCCATCGTTCGGCACGTACACGCTACGTTAGGTAAAATTAAGGTGCACAGTCACTGCTTTCCTGGTGCTTGTGTTTCTGAAATCGCTGCTCGCGTTCCCGAGATCCTGAACGGTGACGAGCGCGTCGGAACTGTGGTCCTGCACACGGGAGTGAACGACATCAGGCTGCGCCAGACGGAGGTTCTGAAGAAAGACTTCAGGAATCTGATCGATACGGTACGCAGCACATCGCCTGAAACAACGATCATTGTATCGACATTGTATCGCTTCCCACGTATCGACTAGGACATGAAAAGTTTAGCAGATTACTCGCGCTAAATGAATGGTTAATGTCATGGTGCAATGAGCAGAAACTGCTCTTTGTAAATAATTGGAATCTGTTTTGGGAGCATCCTAGGCTTTTCTGTGCTGATGGCTTACACCCAAGCAGATTCGGAGCGGATCTTCTGTCGGATAACATCTCCAAAATGTTAAATACCGTTTGACTAGTAACCAAAAGTCCAAATCATAGTCTCTGCTGCACCAATTTAACTGATATAAATACTAGTGTAGAACATTGCATAGAAACTGTGTCTATTCCTCATTTAGTGAGATCAAATAATAAATCTACTGCAGGATCTAGGAAAAATCTAATTGTTATTAAAACAGAAAATACTGCTATTAGTAAACAAAAACTATTTCTAAAGCTAGGTCTTCTAAACATTAGATCACTCACACCTAAGGCAGTTATTGTAAATGAAATAGTCACAGATAATAGCTTCAATGTACTTTGCCTTACTGAAACCTGGCTTAAACCAAATAATTATTTCGGTCTAAATGAGTCTACTCCATCAGGATACTCCTATAAGCATGAGCCCCGTCTGATTGGTCGTGGCGGTGGTGTTGCAACAATCTATAGAGATATTCTCAATGTTACTCAGAAAACGGGTTATAAGTTTATTTCGTTTGAAGTACTTGTACTAAATGTTACGCTCTTAGATGTTAGAAAAACATCCCTATTATCTCTAGCCTTGGCTACCGTATATAGACCGCCTGGGCCTTACGCTGATTTCCTAAAAGAGTTTGCAGATTTTCTCTCAGACCTATTAGTCAATGTCGATAAAGCATTAATTGTTGGAGATTTTAACATACACATAGATAATCCAAATGATGCGTTAGGGGCTGCGTTTACGGATTTATTAAACTCCTTTGGGGTCAAGCAAAACGTTACAGGACCAACTCATCGTTTTAATCATACACTCGATTTAATTATATCACATCGAACCGATCCAACCGATATAGATATCATTCCACAAAGTGATGATGTCACTGACCATTACATGGTAACTTGCACATTACGTACTCCTGTAATATATCATGCTGCGCCGCGTTATCGACCAGGCAGAACAATCCTTCCATCCACCATAGATAATTTTTCAAATTGCTTATCTGATCTGTCTCAGCTGCTCAGTGAACCCAAACAAACAGATGAACAAGAGGAATTAACTAGCACTATGAGCACCATTCTCTCTGGAACATTGGATATTGTTGCACCTATTAGATTAAAAAAGGTCAGAGAAAAAAGTAAAGCACCATGGTACAACAATACTACGCGTGTTCAAAAGAGAGAAACCCATAATTTGGAGCGTAAATGGAAACAAACTAATTTAGAGGTCTTTAGAATCGCGTGGAAAGACAGTATGTCACGTTATAAAAAGGCCCTAAAAGCGGCCAGGGCTGAGCACCTCCGCAAACTAATAGAAAACAACCAAAACAATCCTAGGTTTTTATTTAACACCGTGGCTAGACTAACAAATAAACAGATTTCACCTGAACAAAATATTCAATTACAGTTTAGTAGTAATGATTTCATGAAGTTCTTCACTGAGAAAATAGAAAACATCAGAACCACAATTGTAAATGTTCAATCCTCAATCGCGCCTTATAACTCAGCCTCAATTATCACCCCGCAAGAACAATTACAGTGCTTTACAACTATAGAACAAAAAGAGTTAAATAAACGTATCACTTCATCTAAAACAACAACATGTTTATTAGATCCTATACCCACTAAACTACTGAAAGAAGTGTTACCTGTAGTGGAAGAGCCTCTCCTCAATATTATTAACTCATCTTTATCTTTAGGTCATGTTCCTAGAACATTTAAACTGGCAGTTATAAAACCTCTCATTAAGAAACCACAATTAGACCCACATAATCTAGCAAATTATAGACCCATTTCAAATCTTCCTTTTATGTCTAAAATACTAGAAAAAGCTGTGTCCGCCCAACTGGGCTCTTTCTTGCAAGAAAATGACATCTATGAAAAGTTTCAGTCTGGATTCAGGCCGCACCATAGCACTGAAACTGCGCTCGTTAAAATCACAAATTATTTACTTTTAGCTTCTGACCAAGGCTGTATCTCAATACTAGTTTTACTTTATCTTAGTGCTGCGTTCGATACTATAGATCACACAATACTCTTAGATCGACTACAAAATTATACTGGTGTTCAAGGACAAGCATTAAGCTGGTTCAGATCATACTTATCTGACCGCTACCATTTTGTCTATTTAAATGAAGAAAAATCGATCATAACTTCAGTAAACTATGGAGTGCCGCAGGGATCTGTGTTAGGCCCTCTGTTATTCTCAATATATATGCTGCCACTTGGAAATATTATAAGGAAACATGGAATTAGTTTCCATTGTTATGCTGATGACACTCAAATCTATATTTCATCACGGCCAGATGAAAACGCTAAATTATCCAAATTGACAGAGTGTGTTAAAGATATAAAAGATTGGATGACGCGCAATTTTCTTTTATTAAATCCAGACAAGACAGAGGTACTAATCATCGGTTCAACAAACCGCCCACAAAACCTCTCACTCTACAACTTTAACACAGTAGGATGTCCTGTTACTTTATCCTCTACAGTAAAAGACCTGGGTGTTATACTAGACTGCAACCTGTCTTTTGAAAAACATATTTCATATGTTACAAGAACAGCCTTTTTCCACCTTAGAAACATTGCTAAGCTACGTAACATGCTATCAGTTTCTGATGCAGAAAAATTAGTTCATGCATTCATGACCTCGAGACTAGATTACTGTAATGCTTTATTAGCCGGTTGTCCTGCATCCTCAATAAACAAGCTACAATTAGTCCAAAATGCCGCCGCTAGAGTTCTTACTAGATCAAGAAAATATGATCATATAACACCAATTCTATCATCTCTACACTGATTACCTATAAAGTTCCGTATTAATTACAAGGTATTGCTACTGACTTATAAAGCCCTAAACGGCTTAGGTCCAGTCTATTTAACGGATCTTCTATCGCCCTATAATCCATCGCGCTCTTTAAGATCACTAAATTCAAGGCTTTTGGTCATACCTAGGATTTCTAGGTCCACCAAAGGAGGGAGAGCATTTTCACATTTGGCTCCAAAACTCTGGAATAGTCTTCCTGATACTGTTCGTTGCTCAGACTCGCTCTCCCAGTTTAAAACTAGATTAAAGACGCATCTCTTCAGCCAGGCATTCATATAATACTTTTAATCTTACAGTTAAATCTGATCTCTAGTTCATAAACGCCAGAGGAGAACTGGCCCCCGACTGAGCCTGGGTTCTCCCAAGGTTTTTTTTTTCTCCATTAGGTCACCTGATGGAGTTTTTCGGTTCCTTGCCACTGTTGCCTTTGGCTTGCTCAGTTGGGGATATTTGGGGATATTTAATTTAATTAATCAATCAACAATACTATTGATCAGCATTACCAAACGTGGACGTTTTCCACTAGAAACAAACATTGATGTATTATTTTAATTTAATACTGTGAAGCTGCTTTGATACAATCTGTATTGTGAAAAGCGCTATATAAATAAACTTGACTTGACTTGACTTGACTTGAACTGACAGCTACTTCATGATTTTGAGTTGGCTGCCATTTTGGAATATGGCCCAACGCCTTTGATTAGGTAATTCAGTTGTGTTTGATTAGAGATGGAATTGCAATCTGCAGGGAGGGGGGCCTCCAGGAGTGTAACTGCCTGCCCCCTGTATTTAGGAGGCCTTTCCACCTGTCGAGGAGCTCCTTCAAGGCACGTCGAATTTCAACGGATTTGGCTGTGGAGAAGTGAGACATTTAAAGAAAACATTGGTGAAAATGGCCCACGGAAAACGCTCCTACAAGGTAGCGTGGCCGAGCGGTCTAAGGTGCTGGATTAAGGCTCCAATCTCTTTGGGGGTGTGGGTTCAAATCCCACCGCTGCCAAGACAGCCTTTTAGAAGGCACTTGTGGCTGCTAGAAGATACAGAAATACAAATACAGAAAAGTTCACTTCCAGGCTTAAGTTGTGGCTAAAGACAAAACTGTATTTTTAAATACTGTTATTTTTCTGTTGGTGTGAGTGAGTGAGTGAGTGAGTGAGTGCATGTTTGAAGAATGTTTTATACTTGTATGTATCTGTTTTATAATGTACTTAGAAAAGCCCAAACAGGGACAGGAGTTTAAAATTAGCATTAGCTATAAACTCTATATGCTGTGCATCAGTTGCAGGACTTGTATTGTAACTATGTTTGACTGCATTGTCCCTGTTAAATAAATAAACAAATAAATAAATAAAATATAACTGTACTTTCTTGTACCAGCCAAGATGTTGAGAATAATCTAAAAATAGAAGAAAACATGCAATAAAGATTCAAACATTCAGCATGTAACTCAGTGTATTTTTGAAAACAATCAAAACTATGTAGCTTCATCTACATATATCTATGCAAATAAACTTTTGCAGAATTTCCATGTGTGAAGTCATTTCCATCACAACATGCCCCTTATTACATGTTAATATATTTATTTAAAAAACTGTATGCCATTTTTTTTCTCATCCCTAATAACCTAAGCACTTTTACAACATGCATGAGGCATCTCAGTAACCTTTAGGAAACCGAGCTCCACCCTGCCACTTCTTTGTTTGCCTTTCTGAAACCATCATGGGAAAGTGTTCCCCTTATGCTGAAAGGGCAACCGGATCAAATAGTCTTTACTTCCTTTTTACACTCCAGCAGATTGTTTGTACAATGGAAGTTTGGTTGTAGATGTGATCAATTAGATATGATAGATGTGAGAGGTTTGGGTGATAATAATTTTTAAAACAAAGTAAGTTAAAGGCAATTTAAAATAAAATAAAAAGTATTTTGATAGTACTGTTTACTAGTTCAATTTAAAATGATTTAGTGTCTTTTTGAAGGGGATCATATACTGCTTTACAAATATGTAACCATTACATTCTATGCATTATTATAAGTTCTACCAGCAATGTGCATGATTTATTTATCATTAGCATACATACATTTGCATGACATTACTTATATAATGTGAATAAAGCAGGATGCAGAAAATAGATCCACTAAGATTAACCGATAACATCTGCTTGTCAGTCTTTCAGTCAACTGTCAGATCCATCATTCAACAAAGCAAAAACTGATTTTAAAATTTAACCCTCTACTCCATGCATTTTGATGGCACTTGATAAAAATTATTCCACATAATGTCTTGGCTCATTTGCCAACCTGTGCAATAAGTCCATTCGTGAAATTTCTTTACTACTAAATATTCCACAATTAACTTTTTATTGGTATTGTAACAAAGTGGAAGCAATTGGGAACAACAGCAACTCAGCCACGAAGTAGTAGGCCACGTAAAATCACAGAGCGGGGTCAATAGCAACAGACCTCCAAACTTCGTGTGGCCTTCAGATTAGCTCAAGAACAGTGCGTAGAGAGCTTCATGGAATGGGTTTCCATGACCGAGCAGCTGCATCCAAGCCTTACATCACCAAGTGCAATGCAAAGCGTGGGATGCAGTGGTGTAAAGTGTGGGATGCAGAGGTGTAAAGCACACCACCACTGGACTCTAGAGCAGTGGAGACGTGTTCTCTGGAGCGACGAATCACATTTCTCTGTCTGGCAATCCTGGGTTTGGTGGTTGCCAGGAGAACGGTAATTGCCTGATTGCATTGTGCCAAATGTAAAGTTTGGTGGAGGGGGGTAACTTTGGGTGTTCCTGTGCACCCAGGAACCCTCCATCTTCCCTTCTTGTAACACATTATTTGCCATTGTGAGGTATTGTCCAAGACATCCTTGAAAAGTACCCCTTATCGCACAACGTTGCCCTGAGGCAACAAAAAGAAAAACTGAATTTGTGAACATGCAAAATAAAAAAAAAACTTCATTAACCCTGCTAAAAGGCTTCTCTACACCTTCATACACACACACACATATTTATGATGTACAGTTCATGCCATTTTAAATAAGATTACTAAAGCAAATAATCTTGCCTTCTTCTCACACCATGTGCTCCTGTGACCATGTGTCAGAAAAGGATGTCCCATCTTCAAATGGTGCATGATATGGCGCTTTTCCATTACCAGTACCAGCTCAACTCGACTAGACTTGACTCGCCTCGGCTCGGCTCGCTTTGCTTTTCGCTCCGTTTTCCATTGCAGATAGTACCTCCACAATAGTACCTGGTCGTCATAGCGACGCCGCAGGAAACTGCAGTGACTTAATCTTCTACGCGAGACACACCTGCTACCCACACACACAGGACAATGGAAGAAATCGAGTGTATGCTGTTTTTGGATGTTTTTGTTTTTGCTGTTTTTTATTCAGGATACTCTGTCTGGCGCGTGCAATGATGACGCAGTGAATAATGACGATTCTCTCTGACCAATCAGCAGTCTGCTTTGTTTTCACATCACATTTTAGTATCGCCTCAGCTTGCTTAGAACCTCGCCGGAGGTGGTACGAAAAAAAGTACCTGGAAGCAGGTACAGGTACAACTTTTACACAGTGTAAAACCAAACAAAGCCGAGTCGAGGCGAGCTGGTACTGTGTAGTGGAAAAGTGCCAATAGTGACTCCCAAACCTTATTGGACTGATCTTTGATACTTTTCAAACAGTCTAATTGGTTGCAATCATTTAAAGAAAAATGTACTGAACACAGGTCTTAAGAAAACTCTGTTGCCTGAGGGGAACGCTGTGCTGTAGAGGGTTAAATTAAAAAAAGGGACCAGGGCGGAGCCGGCAGTGCAGGAAGCCAGGGTGGCGCTGGCAGGTCAGGGGGCCAGGGTGGCACGGCCTCTGAGGCCTTAATCAGGTTAAAAATTTTCTTGGGACAGGACTCTGGTGTGGCGGCGGCCATCTTGGGAAGAGACTTTGGCGTGGCGGCAATCTCGGGACGAGACTCTGGCGTGGCGGCCATCCTGGGTGAAGGCTCGTGGGCTGGAGCCGATGTGTGTGCTGCCCACACACACAAAATAGCTGTGGCCACTATCATAAGAGCTGTATCATCCAGAGCTGACTCAGGCACAGCGGCCATCTTGTCTGAAGACACAGGCACGGCTGACCTGACGTGAACACACTCTAAAAACTCCTGGGTTATTTCTTCAACCCATTTTCTGGGTTATTTGTGTTGGGTTAAAATTATGGGTTATTTTTTCAGAGAGTAACCATTTTCTGGGTTATAGGGCTAATATTTTGACCCAATTCATGGGTTGTTTGGGTTTCTGGGTTATTTTTCAAAGAGTAACCCATGTTCTGGGTTATAGGGTTGGCTTTCTCTCTCTCTCTCTCTCTCTCTCGCCCGCCCGCCCGCAGTTGTTCTGGAATTTTCTCACAACAGTCGTTTGTTGAGTTGAGTTTGTCATTAAGTTGAGTTATGTTTTCCAGCCGTGCTTATCATATTATACAGTGCTCAACTGGCTGAAGTAGTGAGAGTTAAAGAAGCGGCTCAAGTCTTCAAATTGTTGCTAACCTCTATATTGCTATGTTTTCTCCAGGTCATTTTGAATGGACAGTTTTGTCGCTGATAAGCTAACTGAGTGGCAGCTGTCTGAGCTGACAGAGAATTTTAGAGGTGAGCATTTTACTCTTATTGCCCTTATATCATCTCTCTATACCTACATTTTTTTTAATAAGACTTAAATGTGTCAGTGCAAGATTTTGTGAAAGTCACAAATTCTTCGCCAGTGGGGTATGCACAACCCTAAAAGATTATTGTGCCTTGTCTTTAAGCTGTTATGCATAAGAATGGGCAAGATATTCACCTTTGCATTAATATCATTACACTTTTTAATGAAAGAAAAGATGTCATTCACACAAAATGGGTAACGTTAATGCTGCAAAAGAACCACATTAGTTAACTAGCAATTTGGGCCACGTAAAAAAAAAAAAAAAAAAAAAAGCCACTGCATTCCCTTAAAAGTGATTATTTGTTAGCTTGATAATGAAAGAGTGTCTGGTGAGTGGTTCACAATTGTCTCAACTTATTAACAATACTCATGTTGTCTTGTTTTCTGTCTTTCAGATGAAGACATAGATGAGGAGGCATTTCTTCTCTTTGATGAGGACACTATCTGAGAACTATTCTGAGAATTGTTGTTTATTTTTCTATTTTTTATTTCTAATATTGTTATTACAGTGTGACCTAAAATAAATAGGAAAATAAACATGTCCAAGTGTGTGTTTTTTCATATAGATTTTAATTTAATGCAATAAAAATTTAAAAGTGCTTGAAGTGTGTAATATAATGTAAAACAAAGTTTTATTTTCTGAAATAAGGCATACTGGGATAGTGAGGTTAAGTTAGGTTATTTTTGACCCAACTCCTGGGTTAAAAAAGGATCAACTAATTTTTGGGTTATTTCTACCCAGATGTTGGGTTTTTTAAACCCAACATTTGGGTCAGGTATTTAACCCAGAATTTGGGTCAAAAAGCATAACCCAATTTTCTGAGTTGACATAACCCATAAATTAGTTGGTCCCTTTTTAACCCAGGAGTTGGGTCAAAAATAACCCATTATGGGTTATTTTTGACCCAGGAGTTTTTAGAGTGCAGTCTCTGGCTCAGCAGGCTTGACGTGAACAGTCTCTGGCTCGGCAGGCATGATGTGAAGATGCTCATGTTCGGCAGGACTGACGTGAAGCTCATGCTGAGGGGATACTGTGGGCTTGCGGGGCTCCTCATTCGTGAAGCCCACAGTAAATGGCGAGCCGCTCGACAAAAGGGCAAAGTCCATATACTGCACCAGACTGCAGTGAGGGGTTTTGGCAGGCATGAGGTAGTACAGACGCTCATCCAGTCCATGGTGAAACATGTCCTTCAAGACACCATCACCAAAATCCACCCCATGGCAAAGCTCACAGAACTCCCTCACGTAATCCTCAATCTGAAGGTCGACTTGGCTGAGGCGGAAAAGATGAATTGCTGGGTCCATGTGGGTCAAGTATTCTGTAATGATTTAGTCCACTGGAGGCAAGTTGAAGTGAGAACCCAAATGCAATTTATTAACAAAACGTGATCAAACATAAAACAAAGGCATGAAACATGAAACTTGAAACTCAGAACAAGAACTAGAACAAGAACATCAACAGGAAACATTCAATACTCAACAAAGATACAGGGCAAACATGAGGGCTTAAATACACAGACTAATTGCAAGACAAGGAACACCTGTGAACAATGATCAGACAATTAACCAATGACAAGACACATGGAAGGATCACATGACAAACACGGAATCACATGACAAGACACAGAAACATGACAATGACAAGAACAAGAAACAAAACCCAAAACGTGACAACTGTTAAGTCCTCACCCCAGTCTAGGATTGGGGGAGGAATAACAAATTTAAATAAATAAATAAAAAATGGCAAAGACTTGACTTCTTTATCTCCTGACCCAGTAGACGCTCACTCAACAGTTCCAAACAAAAGTAAGATATTTATTTACAATTATTTATTTTCAGATGCCCCAACATCTGTGATTAGATGAATCCAACTCCTGCAAGGACTTCAGATGATGTGAACTCTGAATCAACATGCACCAATGCAAAATTATCTATATATCCTAATAATTTGTTAACAACATGTATTCATTACTTCAATTCTCATTATATGAGAATTGAACTGAGCTGGACGATGACATCACTGTTTTCTCCAGAGCGGCGATATATATATATATATATATATATATAATCTATATATATAATATATAGATCAATCATATTGTTGAATATTAAGTGTCCCCAACTAAGCAAGCCAAAAGCCAAAGGTGACAAAGACGACAGTGGCAAGAAACCAAACCTCCATTAGGTGACAGAATGGAGAGAGAAAAAAGGAAGTGTTCCCGGTTCCGGCTGACCTAATTTATGAGGCCTAACAATCATTTAACTGATTTGAATAATAGAAATGTATAATTATAACCATAATTTTTATTTAAAACCAAAGTCAAATAAAGGCTTAAAGGGATAGTTCACCCAAAAATGAAAATTAGCCCATGATTTACTCACCCTCAAGTCATCTACCCTTCTGAAGTGAAGTGAAGTGGTGTAAGAAAAATATCCATATTTAAAACTTTATCGACTAAAATAAATAGCTTCCGGCAGACGGCCGTACGCATCAATTTACGTCGAAAGAGTAAACCTTGACACACAACGTAATGACGAATGACAATTTTTTACCACAATTTTTAAAGAGAAATGTTGGAGAAGCTTGAATTTGTTGCCCAGCCCTGTTTGTTTGAGCCGCGAGAGGCATCAAAGCTTACGCTACTCCTACATCCTATGTCATACATCATCAAGTGTTACTCTTTTGGCGCAAGT
The DNA here is from genome assembly GCF_951802725.1 of Rutilus rutilus. Taxonomy (NCBI): domain Eukaryota; kingdom Metazoa; phylum Chordata; class Actinopteri; order Cypriniformes; family Leuciscidae; genus Rutilus; species Rutilus rutilus. The sequence goes on from NC_140224.1 coordinate 9,764,373, forward strand.
CGACTTGCGTATTCACTGCCATTATAATGCCATTATAAAGCTTGGAAGAGCCAGGACATTTTTTAATATAACTCCGATTGTATTCGTCTGAAAGAAGAATGTCATATACACCTAGGATGACTTGAGGGTGAGTAAATCATGGGCTAATTATCATTTTTGGGTGAACTATCCCTTTAAGTCTTGAGCAGTACATAAACACATGGAAAAATAGTTTCTCTTTCTCTTTCTTTTCTCACTGGTAAAGCATCTTTATCATTAACCACAAGTTTCTCAGCAAAAGAATTTTCAAGCATGTTCATTTATTTTACTGTGAATACAGATTGCAAATTCTGAAGACATTTTTCAACAATGCGAACTGGTTTAATGATGCAGCCACTTCCAAATTTTTTTAACTGGGACCAGTCACATTAATTAAACGCCCCAGTGTTGCGATCTTGGATTTAATAAAAACACCATTCGATTGTCCACATGTATCTGAAATATCCTGACGAGCACCGTAAATCATGGGTGCTTCCAGTTCTTTTCAAAAAGTCCCATATTTTAACAGATTTCCACAAAAACTTCGATGTGTTGATTCTTTTGGGCTCTATTAAAAATAAATGCTCATCTAAACAGAGTTCCTAAACAGATTTAAAAATAGCACAGGCCACTGATTTACAAGCCAAGTTCTCTGAACTGCCAACTGGTGAGAAAGCGTTGTATGAATTGCAGCTGAAAGGCCGCAGTCCTGCTTGTATAAGTCCCTTACCACCTCCTTCTTTTTTTAAATACAAAATATTGTGTGGTATCCAGTGTAACTTGTCCCCAAAAAAAGAAAACAGACTGGATTTTTCCAAATAAATAAGCCGGTGGATCAATGCAAGTCATCCGGTGCCACAAAGAGGAAGCCACCAAATTGTTAATAACCAAAGTACGTCGTCTCTATGATAAATGTGGTTCAACCCATTTCCATTTTTCAAGTCAGCTATTAAGCTTTTCAACAGTTCCCATCCAATTTTTTTTGAGCTACTGTCTCATTACCTTAATATACTCCCAAATATTTCAAACCATCTCTTGTCCAACATAAACCATCTGGAAGATTTGGTACTTTACTTTTCCACTCTCCTGTCAAAACCACCTCACTTTTATTTCAGTTATTTTTTGCAGAAGAAATTAAACCAAAATCCTTCAATGTCTTTAGTAATAAGTCTACATCATTTTGCTTATTAATCATTGTAATAACAACATCTCTCTCATTTGTTTGTTATACTGCAATGTTCAGAGACTTGCACCTAAGAATTTCACCGTCTGTACATTTGTGTATACGATGTGTGACAATAAAGAGAATTGAATTGAATTGAATTGAATTGAATCATCTGCATATGCAGACAGACATAAAGAAGTCTTACAATTTTGTAAAGGCACCCCTTCTAAAACTCTCTTTAAAACACTTAAAAGTGGTTCTATAGGCATGGCAAGGTTATTTATATAGCACATTTCATACACAATGGTAATTCAAAGTGCTTTACATAGAAGAAATTAAAATAATCAAAAGAAATAAGAATAAATAAAACAGTTTAGAATAAAAAAGAAAAGAAAATACAGTACAAATAGTCGGACGTACAGTGGCGCAGTGCTCATTCAGTAAATGCATAGGCCTAGCCCTAGCTAAACAGATATTTTGAGTTTTGAGTCTGGATTTGATTGTGACTACTGTAGGAGCACATCTGGGCCCATATGTATAAAACTTCTAAGAATTGCTCTTAAGAATAGTCTTAAGCTTTGACTTAAGTGTAAAAAAATTCTTAGTAAAAAGTAGGGCTTCTCTAAGAGTAGGAGACTTTTATAAAGAAGCTAAAAGCAACTTTCAGTAAAGTATAAGACTGGGCCCGTATTCATAAAGATTCTAAGAATCCTCTCAGAAAACTCTTAATTTAGCTTAAAAACTTTTATGTAGGAGTCTTAGCTTAAGAGCGATTCGGGACCGATCTGAGAGCAACTCTGAGTAAGGAAAATACAAAAACTTTTATCTTAGTGAGGAGGCGGGGTTGACCCCGTTGCTATGTATGACACAATCTTTTGAAGACTGTGATTGGTTGGTTGTCCAAGAAAAAAAAAAAAAGTGATTTTAAGTATAGGGTCTATTCTAAGCCTCCACTTTGAACTTACATGCGTAATTTTTCCTATTTGATCGTTCTCTCACACACACACACACACATTATATATGTGTATATAAATCCTTTTTTTATTTACCATGCTGTTGATTCCCTATAAGGTATTTGATTGCTTAGAATGATAAAAATTGTTCCACTCTTTCCAGTTACACTGATTGCTGGCATGTCTATTTAAGTGGTGGTTTGAATGTTGGTTTTAATGTATCAAACATGGAATTTTCCCAGTTGCCAAATATCGTAATAGTGATTACTTTCATTTCAGGCGCTATGGCATTTCTGCGCTGTGTCGGAGATATTAGCGTGTCTCTAAAAAGATCAGTCACAAACATGATCCCTGCACGATCTAATCTATAGCGTCTTATTAACTCACTGTCATCCATTGTCTGCAACACATTTCTTCTCCCTCTTCGTCTTTCTGCCATTTTCTCCTCTGCTAAAGAAACTCTTAAGCCTCTTAAAAGTCCTAGTCCGTGCTCCTAACAATTTTGACCTTAAGACCTCTTTTAAGGGTTAAGATGCTTTCTGAATTACTTTTTTCTTTACTAGGAGTTTTTCTTTAATTTTAAGAGTAAACGCCCACATTTCTAAGAATTTTCTTAGAATTTTGTCACTAGGAGCTACTCTTTGCATTAAGATTCTTTATGAATACGGGCCCTGGGCCCGTATGTATAAAACTTCTAAGAAATGCTCTTAAGAATAGTCTTAAGCTTTGACTTAAGTGTCAGAAAATACTTAGTAAAGAGTAGGACTTTTCTAAGAGTAGGAGACTTTTATAAAGCAGCTAAAAGCAACTTTCCGTAAAGTATAAGACTGATTCTTAAGTGCTGACTGAAGTGGGACTTAAGTGCTGTGAACTAAGGACTACAGTGATGTCAACCCAAAATGGCCGCCCTCAACCACCGAATCAGCCAATAGTGAGCCTGCAAGGGTGAGGTCACTACAGCATGTCACCAATCATTTAATTTTATTATAATAAAATCATTTAATTAAGACACTTTAATATTTAAATTTATTTAAAAAAATTCTTTGCATTGTGCAAAATTTTCGCAAATTAGTATTTATGCTGTGGAATCCTTTTCTATTGATGTGTGTCTCCTCATTTACAATTATGCAAACATGTGTTCCATCAATGGATCCAACAACTCAGGAAAGCCCGAAATACTCATTAAAGTGGCTTTATTTTGCTGCAAGATTTGCAAAATCAATGAACTGCCATACAGTAGTGGCCAAAAGTGAGGCAAAGGAAAATTGTCAGATTCACCCTTTATTCAAATAGGGTTACAAATGTGTTAAAGATTTTGTACGCGTATTGTGTAGTTGTGCTTAGAGTCAATTGTTTATTTGTGATAACACAATGAAACATGTCAAATTGTACAGAGATAATAATTTAACAGCCAGGCTGTCAAACAAATGAACAAGAGAGGACAATGAAATATTAATAACTGACTATGTTGCAGACAATGTATGATTTTTTTTTCTCCTGTGAGCTCTTTAGTGTTTTTTTTTTTTTTTTTTTACCTGTAGCTGTAGTTAGCCCTTTTTTCAACCATATTATTGATCTGCCTGCATTGATACCATTGTCTCTGAACTGAACTGAGCTGAATGATGACATCACTGTTTTCTCCAGAGCGACTGTATAATGAACTAAATAGATAACTAATGACTAATGATCTTTTACAATGGAAATTAATCATCATCGAACTTACTTAAGCTGTACAATGGCACTATGTTCTTCTAGAGCTGCTGTACAGCCCAAACTAACTTGCATTATTTTCCTGTTATCACTTTAAAGCTGCTTTGAAACAATCTGTACTGTAAAAAAGCACTGTAGAAATAAAAGTGACTTGAAATAATTTTGTCAGATAAATACCTTCACTAAGTTTAGTGTTTTGTTCTTCCCTCATATTTTAAAATATTAAAAAAATATAAATATAAAAATATTTTCCTCACAATTTGATGGTTTAAGCAAACTTGTAGGGACATAAAAAAATAAAAAAATAAAAAATCAGCACATCACTTTTGGCAACTACTGTATATTTGGTGTGGTCAGTGCCACAATAGTGCTGTTCAAGAGCCTGCTAACTGTGGACTGAAGGGCCCGAGTCATCACAGGTGCACTGCTGCATTTTTCCAGTCGCAAAAAATATAATTATTACTTTCATTTCATTGCTGTAAAATTTCTTAAAGGTAAGTTACAAAAAGAATACCTTGATGATTAAACTTTTTTATCGTTTGATCAACTGCACCACATCCTCTCTGCTGCCATCTTGTTACTCCTAAGTAGGTTAGGAGACCTCTCCAGCTCTCTTAAATAATTTACAAGCTGAGACCAAGTCTTAACATATAGGAACCTTTATGAATCACACTTATTCTTAAGTTTAGGAATAAGAGTAAAATCATGTCATTCTTAGAATTTTGACAGACTAAATGTTTACTCTGAGTGGCTTTATACATACAGCCCCTGATCTCTTCTGGAAGGTGGTTCCAGCTGCGGCTGGCATAATAGCTAAAAGCGGACTCATCATGCTTAGAGTGAACCCTTGGTATTTCTAGCTGATGTGATCCTAATGATCTGAGTGATCGGTTTAAATTCACTGAGCATATCTGCAATGTATTGAGGTCCTAGGCCATTGAGTGATTTATATACCAGTAATAATACTTTTAAATCAATCCTAAATGTAACTGCCCTTACGAAAAAGAAATATACTTCAAGTTAATTTTATGAAGTATACTCAAGTAATGTTCAAGTATATTTTTAAGTATACTTTATGTAGTGAGTATACTAATATCAATGTGTACTTGTAGTAAACTTGTAAGTGTACTATTTCAATACTGCTTGGGACTAAATTGGCCCACTTTTAGTATATAAAAGTATACGTTTAAGTGTACTATACGTGTAAGAGTAGTAAACTTTAAGTACACAACTATAGGTTTCTCATTTGTAATGCTTCTGTACTACAAGGTAACTTATAAATATACTAGTAGTTTACCATTTTAATACAAGTAGTAAATTTTTTACGCAGAATTAGAAACATATCTGTTTTATATCAATATTCTAATCAATATTTTCAAACAATGTAAGTTTCATAAGACTAAATGAAAAACTATGTAAAAAAATGTATATTTAATAGGCTACTCGATCAAAAGGGTTAACACAACTACAAGCCAAGTATACTTCGAATACTTAATTATACTTTTAAGTATATTTTAAGACCTCGATCAAAAGATTGAGTACAAGTACAGGCCAAATATATTTGGACTTTTCTCTCAGTATAAGTCAAGTACACTGAAGTGTAATTTTAAGTATATTTCTGAGAAGTACATAAAGTATATTTTTGAGAAGTATATAAAATGTAGACTGAAAGTATATTTTCTTATTTTTAGTTTAAAAGAAGTATACTAATAGAACACTTGAATAAACGTATTTTTCGTAAGGGCAAACACACACATAGGCCTACACACAAACAATAGGTTAACCCCGGTTCTCTGAAACATCGAGTGGAGAGATCCACCTATAGGAAGGGCATCCATACCTGAACTCTGCAGAAGCATCCAATTGCACCAAGTCTGGCAAGACCTGGGCCCGTATTCATAAAGATTCTAAGAATCCTCTCAGAAAACTCTTAATTTAGCTTAAAAACTTTTATGTAGGAGTCTTAGCTTAAGAGCGATTCGGGACCAATCTGAGAGCAACTCTGAGTAAGGAAAATACAAAAACTTTTATCTTAGTGAGGAGGCGGGGTTGACCTTGTTGCTATGTATGACACAATCTTTTGAAAAAAAAAAAGTGCTTTTAAGTATAGGGTCTATTCTAAGCCTCCACTTTGAACTTACATGCGTAATTTTTCCTATTTGATCGTTCTCTCACACACACACACACACACACACACACACACACACACACATTATATATGTGTATATAAATCCTTTTTTTATTTACCATGCTGTTGATTTCCTATAAGGTATTATTTGATTGCTTAGAATGATAAAAATTGTTCCACTCTTTCCAGTTACACTGATTGCTGGCATGTCTATTTAAGCGGTGGTTTGAATGTTGGTTTTAATGTATCAAACATGGAATTTTCCCAGTTGCCAAATATCGTAATAGTGATTACTTTCATTTCAGGCGCTATGGCATTTCTGCGCTGTGTCGGAGATATTAGCGTGTCTCTAAAAAGATCAGTCACAAACATGATCCCTGCACGATCTTATCTATAGCGTCTTATTAACTCACTGTCATCCATTGTCTGCAACACATTTCTTCTCCCTCTTCGTCTTTCTGCCATTTTCTCCTCTGCTAAAGAAACTCTTAAGCCTCTTAAAAGTCCTCGTCCGTGCTCCTAACAATTTTGACCTTAAGACCTCTTTTAAGGGTTAAGATGCTTTCTGAATTACTTTTTTCTTTACTAGGAGTTTTTCTTTAATTTTAAGAGTAAACGCCCACATTTCTAAGAATATTCTTAGAATTTTGTCACTAGGAGCTACTCTTTGCATTAAGATTCTTTATGAATACGGGCCCAGCAGGGCACAGCCAATGCCCGGTAAGGCCTACCCCCTTAGCTGAGGGCATATAAAGCAACACACACATATAAACAAATATATATATATATACAAATATATATATATATATATATATATATATATATATATATATATATATAAAGCGGCTAAGCCCCTCGTGGAATGAGCTCTGATGTCCCCTGGGGGCTGGGGCTGCACTCCCTTTGATTCATATGCCAAAGCTATAGCATTCACAAGCCCAATGTGAGAGGCGTTGCTATATAATCGCTCCCTTGTTTAGGAGGGAGGATATTTCCTCTTTCAGAATGTGTGCAGCGCTCTCCTCCGTGTGTGAAGAGAGAACGCTGTTGAAATGTGGGGGTTTTATTGCAAACTGCAGTCTGTAGCCCTGCATTATAGTACGCGTCACCCACTCGGGAGCTGAAACAGTTTGCCAAGCCAATTCGTCACTCGCGAGTGTTCCCACCCGAGCTGCAGCGGCGCTGTGTAAGCCCAGCTGGCTCATTTGTAATGCAATGGCACCCCCTTGTGGTCCTCTCTCTGTAACGAATTCATTTGATTTGTTTGTTTTAATGTGTTGTTGTGTTTTGTGTGTGTTTTGTGTTGGGGGAACACTGAGGCCGAAGCCTTTAATAATTGGGTGAGGGGAACAAAGTATGTGTGGTGTGGTAACATTGCTTTTGCACTTTTCCTCACAACAGACCCCCTGAACGTCGGGGGAGAACACACAACATCCACAACATCCACTGAACACATGGGCTGGGCAGCCTCGAGAAGGGGATGGCCGACCCCTCTATAAGAAACCCTCCATCTATTGAACAGGGGCTCTAGGGCAGGAAGAGAGTCCGAAGAGCTTGCGGCTCGTGAGCGCGGACTCGATGGCAAACGTGCAGGGGTCGCCTGGCGTGGGGCCGCCTTCCTGGGAAGGCATAACTTGAAAGCCTTGTCTTACTTTTCTTGTCGTTGCATCGTTGGTGCATCAATGCGACGGCGGGGCTAAAGAGGTTCACTGTCAGGAAGGCCCGACAGGTTCACCCAGAGCGCACGCTCCCCCACAACAGAAAGCACTATGGAGCGCCCGCAGGTTTGGACGGCCTGACAAGCGTTACGAAGGACGAGGTCATTAACAGTAATGATCTCCGTCCACAGCGTGGGTGAGGGGGATCCCTTGTCCAACTGTTGGCATAGGTCGTCCAAAATCTCCGCCTGGCAAGCGGAGAGGTGGGAGGAGACATTCAGGGACATTGAACAGCCAAGACAGCCAAGGCCAAGGATCTATAAGCGGCCTGGTGCACAGAGGCAGAAAAACGTTCCATCTGGTTAAGCAAGACCGGCTTCGGGGGAGCGAGCAGCCCGCCCTGGACTGGGTTAAGGTGCCTGGCGATCGATGGCTCGATAGCAGGGGGATCACCCATGCAGAGAGCAGCCATATCCTTCACCTCTAGACCCGCAAGGCCGTGTTTAAGATCGAGCGGGTCGCTCCAGTTGTGCCTCATGTGCTTCGCGCACGCTGGGAGGATGGGGAAGAATTGTTTCCTCGGACCGGGAGGGGGTCCCAGCACTTTCCCATCATAAATGTCCCTTTCCTGGTTGGTGGCGCTCTGTGGAGCCGGCCACTCAATGTTGAGGCGAGCAGCCGCTCGCTCACACACTTCCAGGAGGATGGACTGAGGCAAGGCCACGGGGGCGTTGGCCTGGGGAACGGCAGAAGGTGGGGTGGCCTCCTCGTCCCCTGAGACCGAGAAGGCCCGCGTCATCGGTGTCATAACCAGAGCCGGTTGGTTTGTCGACGAGCGGGAGGTTGCCCGCGAAGATGTCCTCTTCGGGGAACGCATGATTGGGCTGGTCAGCCCAGACAAAAGAAGTCGCGCCCCGGGAGGCCCCCGGTAGCCCATCGTTGTCACCGTGTCCCTCATCCGAGTCAGAAAAGTCGAGCTCGACACAGTGGGTCGCGGCAACTTTAAGGCGGTGTCGCAGGAGTTTTTTCGGCAGCATCAGGCAATGACTGCAGTTCTCCATAGCCTCTTCCGCGTGCTTAAGGCCCAAACAGACCACGCAGAACGGGTGAAGGTCCTTCGCAGCAATCAGCGCACCACGCGCGGTCTGGAAGGCCCGTGATAGGCTGTTCCCGGGAGAAGCGGCAGATTTAGAGAGCGACAAACCGGCAAAAACCTCCGAAAAATCCGTGGCGGGCAGCCATGGAAAGGGAAATAGCCTAGGTGAGAAGATGCGAGAGCTTGGGCAGCTCAGAAGCAAACACAGCTAAACTAGGTAGAAAAACAACTGTCACGCCTGGCGGAGGCTGATCTGGCGATTTTTCCTCCTGCAGACACGAAAGGTGAGCAGCGTAAATCCAACCGAACTGTGTAAGTGCAGAGATCACGAGAAGCGAATGTCAACTGGAGAACAGTAGCGCATGCAGGCTTTATATGCCCTCAGCTAAGGGGCATTCTGCCTGTCTTGCCAGACTTGGTGCAATTGGATGCTTCTGCAGAGGTCAGGTACGGATGCCCTTCCCATAGGTGGATCTCGAACACGAGATGATGAAGGAGAACATCTTGTTACATTAACCTCTTCCACTCTAAGGCATATTTTGGAATTCCGTCTGAATTTAACACACCCAAGTTTAAATATTCACCCTACACACATACAGTGTAGGAAATGAAAAAAAACTGGTGTCATTGTACAGAAAACCCTTCAAATTTACTAAATCAGATTGCAAAACTTCATAAATAGCATTGTATGTGTTTAAAATATTATGATAAACATAAAAAATAGGCCATTTTTATTTATTTTTTCTAGTGGTCAACCGATATTGTTTTTTTGATGGCCGATGCCGATATCTTAGAGAGCAGGATGGCCGATGACCGATATAAAACCGATATTTTTTATATATACTTTATATTTATTTTAATCAATATTTTATACATTTTAAATAAATTAGAAAACAAATCTTTAAAATAAACATGCTTATACTTTAGATGGCAACTTCTTGAATCTGCAGTCCTATTATAATATTTTTCACAAATAAAGTGTTTAAAAATATATGAATATGTGAATAAAAAAGAAGTAAACACTGTAACATTGCACTCAGTAATCTGGAAATATTGTGCGCACATCATATTTTTTCAAATAAAGACAAGGTAACGCTAATATTACATACAGCACACAGTGAAAACGATATGAATATGACACAGTGGGCAACTGGATATAGCACAGCATATTTAAAAATGAAGGATTTAAAGTTTTTCGATCACGTATCCTGAAGCTGATCTTCTGTTTGCATTCACTCACTCACTTCGCAGGGACCGGCCGTCACTCGCAGAACACGTTTATGCAGGCTACAAATGCACACTTCACAAGATTCAGAGATTTGTTTAAATTATGTAGATGCGCATTTGCTGAATGTTGACGGTAAAAACAATCCATAAGGCGTTTTTTTTTTTTTTTTTTTCGCATTTCAGGTAAGCCGTTTTGTCCCTTTGACTAGCCCGTAGTCAGCCCCTTTGGTTTGTGAAGCGGTAAAAGGTGATGGATAGGAAAAAGTACGACCGGATTTTTAAACAGCCTGTTTAACTTTAAAAAAAATCAGACGGTTCCGTTTACAACACTAAGGTACAATGCAGCATTTGTTTCAAGGAGTTCAGCTACCATCGGAGCACGTCAAGTCTAAGTTACCACCTCCAGGCGAAACACCCCGGTGTTTCACCTGACGCCTCCCCGCCAAGCAAGCCGCAGCCCCGCCCAAGAACTATTCCTGAGTGCGGGCGTCGCAGCAGACCCTTGGATGAAAAGAAGTTAACCACAGCGATCGCCAGATGGGTGGCAACTGATTGCAGACCAGTCAACATTGTTGAAGATTCGGGTCTCAGGGATGTAATCAGGTTGGCAAGTTCTGACCCGGCTTACACGTTACCATCGCGGGGAATAGAGGAGTTGCTCGCATAGAGGAGCTTTATGAAGCTGAGAAACAATCTAAAATCAATTTCCTGCGAAATGCAAATGCTGTGGCATTAACCGGGGATCATTGGACGTCAGTAAGTAATCAGAATTATCTTGGAGTTACTGCACACCACATAGACGCTGACTGGAAGTTGCATTCGTTTGCTTTAACGGTTAAACACTCAGAAGAACGGCACTTTGCAGAAACATGTGCCGAACAATTTTCTGAAGTTGCAGAGCAGTGGGAAATTGCGGGGAAGGTGACAACAATTGGCACCGACATTGCCCGTAATATGACAGCAGCAGCAAGACTCCTGCCACACGAGCACATGCCGTGCGTTGCGCACAGTTTACAGAGATCGATCACAATGTCACTCCGTGACAGTGGTCTTGAGAATGTCTTGGCAAAATGCCGCAAATTGGTTGGACATTTTAAGCATAGTCCAGCAAATGCAGCTGAATTGCGAGCACAACAAGAGGAGTTGGGACAGCCACAGGAGCCCCTCGTCCAAGATGTTTCCACCAGGTGGAACTCCACTCTCATCATGATCACCCGGCTTCTGAGAAACAAGGACGTTGTCAAGGCTACACTTGAACTCCATCAACAAAGAGGCACACCAGCCATGCTGACTAATGCAGAACTGGAGAAGATCGAAAAGCTTGAAACACTCCTTGAACCATGCAGGTAAATATTTTGAATTTGTTTTGTTGAAAATTAAAATGTGACTGATTTATTAGTCTCTCTTTAATCATTTAGTTATTGCTAAAATTAGATGCTGCTGCTTTTGTAGCTTTAAACATTGGTTATATGAATATGAAAAGCACTGTAAGATGAAGAGGAGGAAGGCCTACACACATGCTCTAAAAATTGAGTTTTTAGAATTTTATTTCACTGGAGCTTAACTTCATCCTTTTTTTTTTTTTTTTTTTAACTGGTAATTGATTGCACTTTATGTTTCTTGGCAGGTATGTGACTGAGCTTTTGGGAGGGGAACAGTACATATCCTGCTCCGTGGTCCTGCCTGCACTGTGTCATTTGTTCCGGTTGATGACTGGTTCTGACGATGATCCAGGTTATGTGCTCCGGTTTAAAGCGGCCTTCACATCTGACCTATCAAAGCGAAAACAAAGCACCAATCTCCAGTGGTTGAAAGTGGCAACAGCGCTTGACCCCAGATTTAAGGATCTGAAATGCCTTCCCAGATCTGAAAGGGAGGAAGTCTGGAAGTTGATTAAAGAGGAGAGTGCCCAGCAACCTGAGCCTCGTAGAGAACCTGAGCCAGGTCCACCTAAAAAGAAGATGCACTTTCTGTTAGCTGCTGCATCAGATTCAGATGACGAAGAAGACCCAGCATCTGACACGTCTTTGGATCGGTACAGAGGTGAGCCCAGCATCTCCATCGATGACTGTCCATTGGAATGGTGGTCTGGACACGCAATGGCCTACCCAACCTTGGCACCTCTAGCACAAAAATATCTGGCTACACCTGCAACAACGGTACCGTGTGAAAGACTGTTCTCACTCTCTGGTCACATCTTGCAAAAAAAGAGAGCAGCACTGTCCACTGCTAATGTCACCAGACTGGTGTGTGTTAGCAATTGGGTTAAAGAAAAGAAATAGGAGAGACAACTTAGAACTCAGATAGTTCTGAATCTCATGTCCAATCATGCAATATTTTTCATTTCATCTTACTGTCATTTGGACTTTTTTTTTTCATCCATGTGCAGCACAGGTTAATTACAAGGATGACATTCTTCATTTAAAACTAGAAAATGTTACAAATATCCCGCTGTGGCCGTCAATGTTTTAGACTGTTCTGTTTGTCATAAGCGAGTTAGAAATTTCCTACCAGTGTTACATATCACTTGATTGCTGTTATTTCCAGCTATGAATTGTTTTGCTAATGATGTTATTGTTTATTTTTGAAGTAGCTTAAGAGAGTGGCCTGATAAATGTAATCTCTCAAAGTAAGCACTCCGTTACTTTATTCCTCCTAATATTTGGAAGTTGGTCTACATTGCACTTTTTTTTTTTATAAAAAAAGGTAAAAAAGGAAATTGTATGTGTTCTTTTGATTCCCAATGAAAACTCTGGTAAGATATACTACATTATGGGCTTAGAACTGCCTTGATATGCAAAATAACAGAATTTTACACGTGCAATTCAAACCGCGATTAATCGCAGTTAACTATGAAGCTTCTGCGATTAATTGCGATTAAAATTTTTTATCGTTTGACAGCCCTAATATATATATAACCATGCAAATATATTTTATATATATATATGCATCAAAATTAGGCAAATTACATCATTTTATTCAAGTCTGATTTTATTCAAATACTGAATATGCAAATGTTTGCTAATAAAACATAAATGTTAAATCAAGTTTCCACATATTCTGTCAAGAAACAATTAGTCGGCTCAGTTGCTGTACTTTTCAATTTCAAAATAAAAATTCTAAAATACTTACCAGCATTATAAATGCAGTAACTTACCCGTCAAACGCAGGGTCCTCTCCCTCACGAAAAACAGCAGCCTCTACTTCAGAGTCATTACTAGTCGCTGCACGATGCATCGTCACTTTCTCGTTCAAGCTCTTCTAATATCGCTTCAACGTAAGATAACACCTTTTTTGCTGCTTTTCCCTCTCCAGATGCATTTTTAAATCTAAAACGCTCACAAAATACAAATATACCCTCAAATCTTCACTCACTCGTCTCTGTCACTGCCAATCACCTCTCACCAACAACGTCGTGATCCCACCCATCTGCTCCACTGATTCATCGGCTGTTTCAGCATCTGACTGGATTAGATGCATGATTGACATGTGATTGGAAAGCTGACATCCTCAGCTATTAACACGTGCCTGATATGTATATCATTGTCATGATTAGGGGACGCTTGCACGTTTTGATGATGATGTGTAGATCGCGTGTTTCTCCGGTCGAGCGCGTTTTGTGTTCTGGACATCCGCAACATAACAGTGGTTCCCTTTCGAACGGTCACTTCGTATTGTGTAGCTATACGCAGTGGGGAAACTCCTTTTCCTCGATTTACTGAAGCTTATATGTAAAACGCATTTGCAGCTGCAGCAACTGCACATCCAATGGTGCGGGCGCCTCCCTGTGAGCTAGCCCTACGTCATTACACGTCAGAGCCCTCCAAGGGGGCGTGGCCTTAGCCTATAATAGTCCCCCGAATTCGCCATTATAGCAGATCTTACTCCTTCAGCGACAACTTCATGTCTCTGACTGTTTTACTGAGCCTTAGCCGTTTGAACAAGCCCTTCAGCCTGAGCGAGCATCATTTCAGCAGACTACGCCTTTTCAGCCGTTTTCTCCTGACGCCGTCTCACCTGTGGCTATCCGGCGACGACGCAATATCCTTTCTATTCTGATTTAGAATATTTTCAACTATGCCTCGTTCATCCTGTGCCATGTGTGGAGTCAAGCTGCACGAGGCCGATGGACACACGAGCTGCATTTCATGCCTGGGAGTTAACCACGCAGAGAATGCACTCTCTGCCGGCGGATGTGCGGCCTGCGAGCAGCGGGAGCATGCCTATCTCCGTGCTGCGAACACGGCTAGCTCTCTCATGAGACGGCGATGCCGCTTCACCCGCTTCACCCTTACTTCAGCCGAGGAAGAAGAAACGCCGCAGCCAAAGGCAGCCTGAGAACATGGATATCAGTGAACGCACACCGGCTACGTCCCCACATGCCTCACTCTCTCCAGAGCAAACACCTTCACCGGTCCTGTTCGAGGGAGACCAGTGGGTTATTTTTTAAACCCAAATGCTGGGTTGAGCATTTTGACTATGTTGCTGGGTTATTTTCTCAGGAATCAGCTGACAATGACCCAGCATTTGGGTTTGTTTTGGAAATTTTGACCCAGCGCTTACCTCCTCGCGAGTCGCGCGCGCCGCTTTTGTCCACACTGTTCAAATCACTATTCACTACGTCAGGAAAACGAGCATATTCACCTTATCCGGGGTTAAAGCATTACGGAATGGGGTGACAATTTGACCTGCTGCCAGTGTTCGAATTGTGTCAAAGCTCTTGGGGGGTCCCCACAAAAAAAAAAAAACTTAATAATATAGCCTACATATTTTCATTTATTTATTTCATATAATACTATAATTTCATTTACTTAACTTTTAGTGTTTCAGAACATGTTTTTGCAGTTGAGCATTAACTCTGTGCATAATTGATGAACAAAGACTTTTCTCCACCCAAAATCTATGTAATAATCCTGGTTTTTCCTGGGCTAAAAATCCCGATCATGTAGCCTATTTTAATAAGATAATTAAATGTGTATTTTTCGTAGACCATCATATAGCCTACTGAGTTTCCCACAGTATTTTTGTGGATTGAGCTCGGTACTTCTAGGGGGGTCCGGGGGCATGCCCCCCCGGAAGAAAATTGTGTACATTTTAAAGATAAATTCATTAATCTGGTGCACTTTGAGTCCCCCGAATCTGCTGTTAAAAATAAATAATCCACCCGCCAACCTCCCGGACCTATGATATTCTCTGATTTAGATATCTGCATCTGATCATCACATTTCAATTATTAAAATTCTCAGTGTTAAGCATGATAATATGATGAAATATCACACTGTAGGCTGATTTAAAATTAAGATTTATTTAAAATAAAAGTTCTTCTTTTGTCAAAATTACATTTCCAGCCTAAACAGAGGCTTTACTCCCTTCAAACCTAAATTGTCAATGTTTCATTACATCACTGTTGGAAAACACTCTTATCAGAATATTTTTTTTTAGCTTTATAAAGGGCATTTCTTTCCCTAATTTGTACTCTCTATACTCTTTCCCTACTCTCAGGGAACTGAGGTTACGTTAGTAGCCTAACCGAGTAGGCCTACGTTATTTCTTATTTTATTTTTTTGATATTGAAAATAGTTTTAATCAGGGCATTTGTCCGGTTGGGCAAGTAGGCTACAATTCTCTTTCACTTGTCCCTTAAAAAACACACGCACGTGTCCCGGACAACCGTTAATGTCGAAATTCTATTCAGATCAGTAAATTACCAAACAATCATAAAAGAAAGAAATATTATCTTACTGTCATTGTGAGGTGAAAATGAGGATCCACTCTGCCAGACTCTCGTGAAAGTGCTTATCTATAGCACGAAATGTATTTCTCGTAGGCTACCATTTATTCGCCAAAAATAGTTTTTGCGTGCATATGATAGCCTACGCACTTTATGGCGTGTAATATGCACGTACTCCACACCCCTAATCCTACCCAAGGCAAGGGGTTTGCAGTGTGTATCATTTACACGCAATATATATATATATTTGGCATATAAATGGCACGATCAATAAAATGTATCTGTTTATAAATTTGAGCGTCTTTTCAGACGCAAATCTAATTTGAATTACTTTCTAATAGGAGCGGCAGCGAATACTTTGATTAAAAAAATATATATTACCTAATAAATTATGTTTCTATTATTTTAGTTTTAATGAAAAACCAGGGGACCCCCCGAGGTAATTTTTTTGGGCCTTATGGGGGGTCCCTTGATGCTTATGGGGGGTCCCTTGATGCTTATGGGGGGTCCCGGACCCCCCCAGCCCCCCCTCAATTCGAACACTGCCTGCTGCGCTAAAAACTCTTTCTGAAGGACTGCTTGTTGCAGGCACACATAAAAATTTTCGCGTTACGAGAGACATGAGCGGGAATCGGCTTTCATTATTTTTCCACCACGCAAGTGGATCCTCCTCGAGTCCTCACCGTCAATCACATCCTCCAAAAGATAGGCCGCGAGCTCAGCCGCTGCCCGACCCGCCGACTTGAGCTGCAAAGAAGCTCTGGCCGCCCTGTCAAGGACGCTTGTCAAAAAGTACGGAGAAGCTTGTTGACGCTTTGGCCGCTCTGAAGTCTGTGTCACACCATGAAATGTAAACAGGAAAAAAAACAAGCAATACATTGACACTAGAAACCTTTTATAATGACAGCATTTTTATAACCGTTTTGGTCACATTTGGTCGGGAAAAAATTATTTTGATTAATATGCGCGAGGGAGAGCGAGCAAGACGTGTTGTTTGAAGACGGTTAAGGTGAGTGAGTGCGCACGCGCGGCCGGGGCTCTCTCTCTCTTTTGTAACTGGTCCCTATATGAAAATAACGTCATACATTTTTATATAATAACGTCATAAATTTCGTCATAAATGATAGGAAACCCAGCAACAGCGATTATCAGTTTCTCCTCCATTTTCTCGGAACTAATGTTTAGGTAGGAACGAAAGTTTACATCGTATGTTTCTCCGGAATCAGCCAGCGCGAAGGACGTCTATATTCTGATTGGTTGCTGGCGTTTTGCCGCTGCTTGCCGCTGAACCGCGAAGCTCATTACCATAAAGTTGAGCTTCTCTCAACTTTCAGATTGACGCTCAAAACGCCCAAAACGCGACGCCGATGAATTTGACGCTCCTTGCAGCTGAGAGAAGCCAGCTTCCATTGAAAATGAATGACTTCCGGTAACTTTGGAAGCTCAAGTCGGCGGCGGTGTGAACGCACAGTCACTCGTAGGTGTTTTTTTGGTCTTTCCAGAGAATGTCTAATATGGCGAGAAGTTTCACTCTCACTACACTTCCGGCTTCTGAACTGGTTGCAGTTCCACTCTGATTCCATATGAGGGCGCTCACAGGACGAGTGCAGAATGAATGGAGGTCAATGGCAGTATACCCCTCAAAATCCACTTTTCTCAGGATATAATTTTTTGTCTAGTAATTTGAATGTTGTATTCGAAAGGAGATGCAAAGAAATTACACATTGCTGGGTGTTAGATTTTTTAGAGTCACTTATTTGCTTTAAAAAAGTCTTTCAAAATGTCAATGACGTCAGAATGCTGACGTCATTAGCAGAATGCTAGCGTGTTATGGGCAACAACAACTCAACCTGTAAGAAATCAAAACGACATAAGTACTCGTTCATTCAACTTTCGACCTAAAACCCATGTTGAACTTGCAAAATCTACAATCACATCTGAGATTTCTCAACGGCAATCGGGTGAAAGAGACAAATTTAGCCGTCTAGCCCCATTGACTCCCATTCATTTTGCACTCATGGCGAGCGCCCCCAGTGGAACTCTGGTGGTACTACAACCAAAATTCGGTACAATAGGGCTTAATAGGGAGTGGACAGGCTCTCCGTAGACGGGCTCTGGTCTTTCCAAGGAGATCACTCAGTGTGTTTTTTTTTTCTTCAAAGGCACCTCTTGAGCGCTGGTGTTTGCATGTTGTTCTTCGTTCTCGTGATTTACCGGGCTTGAGTGACGATGGCACTCTGTAATGGCATCAAGCACTTCTGTCTTGGTTTGCTCTAATTCGTTCAAATTAAATCCACCTCTGTAGCGGGGATCAAGGAGAGTGCTGATCCGGAGAAGTTTTTGGGTTGCGTGGTTGTTATATTTGGCGTCTAATTCCTCCAAGATGCCAGTCTTAATTTTTTTACCCAATTGTGTGTCATCGTCATTTTCCGTTAAGACACGACGTGTGTGTTGTAGCACTGGGGTGACAGACGAAACAGTAACATAAGTTTCTCCTGACAAAACGTCGGTCAAATCTGCTACAGGCTTCAGTCCTTTGTTCACAGACTCCAGAACTGAAATATCTTGCCACGTTAAGTTTGGTAGTGGACGTCGGCTTTTGTCATCCGCAAAGACCCGTCGTATTGCTGGAGTCTGCTCCAGAATCCTTTCCGTCATCTTCAGCTTCGAGCCCCAGCGCGTTGGACAGTCCTACAATCAATTAATAAACAACACAAAAATCATTACTATTTAAAGTGTCTGTTTTTATATACATTTTTTTATATCAATCTTTTAATTTAACATTTGTTTTTCTTTTAAGAAAGATTTAAAATAGCTGCGTTTGTGTTCTGCAATTCTAATGTAGCCTAACCTTAAACGGTTGTAAATTTATATAAAAGGTAACCATAGGCCTGTATTTTAAATACTATTAAAATAAAGGTGTTAGAATAAAATTATTATAATATAAAAAATCATGGGTATAGGCTATTTAAAATAGCATAATAAAATACAATATATAAAATAATGGTAACACTACAATAAGGTTTAATTTAATCTCCAATATGTTCTTTAACAGTTGAGATAGTTCTTTAATGCTTCGCTAACTAGCAGAAGACACTAGCAGGGTTTAAATCCCAGTTGTGCAGACGGAGGCATGTTGTCACACTTCGTTACAATGAGCCCCTATTAGAAATATGCTATTATATTCTATACTTTTATTAATTTTATTGAGAAAACGTGAGAAAAAAGGTGAATAAAGACTGAGAGTCAATGTTCAGAAATGACTAATTATTTATTTGTTTTGAACTATGTTATATAGCTGTGTTTTCCTGTGTTCGTAGTCAAAACTCAAAAATGAGTTTATATTTAATTATTAAAAATTGCCATTATTTTATATGAAAAAGTTTTTAAATTGTATTTTATTTAGAAAATATTAAAATTTTTTTTTTTTTTTTTTTTTATTAGATCAGATAACATTTTAAGCTGTCATATGTTATGTTACAATGTACTCCACCTATGGGGCATGTTGTCACATTTCACTTCCATTCTTTCGGGGTATGTCAAGAAAAAAGTATATACTGTATTAATAAAACAAAAATACATAATTGTAGTAGACGTGGGAAATTAATGTGGGAAAAAAGAAATACTCTGAAGTAGATTTACACAAACTGAGAGAAAGTCAAAAAGCGTTACTTTGTGCCCCGCTCTCCCCTACGTTCATTATAAGATCAAGTTCATTAGGCTATTAGTTTATTCAACTAATGTAGTTAACTAATGTTTACTAATGAAACCTTATTCTAAAGTGTTACCAAAATAATATTAAAATAATAATGATATTAAAATATAACAGTTATCTTACCGTTACGTGAGAGTGATTAGGGATGTTGAGCTCCTCTTGCGCTCTCACGAGTTCACGTCTTCGGTGCCAACTCTTCGAGAAAGCCCCATTAATGGCCCGGCATACACCAAATGCTCGGTCTGTACTGGCCTTCTCCTTCTGAAGTGAATTGTTTATGGCGACATTCAAATTGTGCCCAAAACAATTAAGCCATGGCCAATTTAGTTGCCGCACTGCTGCAACGACATTAGCTCCATCAACAGGAGGACGAGAGGTTCAAGCAGGAGCGAGCATAAAGGTGAGCAACCCTGTTTTATTAAAACTATCCTAACGTTAAGTAACGTTAGTCAAAGAAGTCAGAAAGTCAACAAGAAGTTATGTTGAAATGAACTATGAATTTTTGACGACGGACCAAATGCTCTAGTCTAGATTTTGCGTCTGTCGAACTAGCGACCGTTATGCTAACGTTACGTTACACATAACATTCATTATTTTTACACGGTCTGTCATCAATTATTCCAATTATAACACGGTCACAATGTCTGAGTACAGTTGTTGGTGTCTGTTTTATCTCCAGAAATGTTGCGGGTTAACGTTACTTGACTCGGCGGTGTTGGATGGATGCAGTGTAACGTCACTGGCTAGTGGCTGGATATGCTCATAGATATAAACACTAGATGTCGCCTTGTGGGTCTAAACATGCGTCAAAACCGCCGCCATCTTTGAACAGGGGTCTTGCCATAGGAAGTAGCTAGGTAACGCTGCTATCTCCGCCTATACTTCAATTTTATGGATGATACCGGACTTTTGTGCTGCGTATGGATGTTCACACGAACGAAATCTAAACCAGACAGCATGGGATTAGATTTACTCTGTGGATGGTAGTAGTCAAGTTGTTTTTTTATAAGTTCAGTGTACATTTCTCTGCTTGGAGGAAGAAAATGAACTGTGATTCTCGCACAGCTAATGAACTGTGAATATTCTTTAGATATTATTTGAAATAACTCTTGTGTTTAAAATGTACAATATGCAGGAGTTGATCCTCAATACCCACTTTTGGCTGTGATGTGCTGTGTTGTTCCTAACTTTTGATTTTTTACCGATTGTACTCAAACCTTTTAATGAAAAAAAAAAAAAAAAAAAACTGTAAGTACAGTCCTAATAGTATGCTGGTCCTCTCCCTGTCAATCTTCAAACAGTACATGTGCTTGTTTCTTTCCTTGCAAACTGGGGATGGAGGTGTGGAAGGACACTGAAATTTGTGAAAATGTCAACTGTTTAAATCCTTTCTTTAAAGTGAATTTCGTTTTGTATAAATTGTATCTTAATTTTAATAAATTTTATTCATCAACAAATTGCTTGTTGATATAATCATGGAGGCGTCCGCGCGGTCACTTACTTATTGCACGTTAACTGGAGCGCATCTCATCCTAACTTAACGAAACTCAGCCTATGCCTCACACAGACAAGAGAAATACATCAAATACACAAAGCTTAAATAGTCTTTAAACGAAATCATTTAAAACGAAAGAAAAAAGCTAGGCTACTCTCTGATTATGTAATCCATTATGTGCATTTCTCTCTCTAGGCGCGTTCACTACGGAGATGGCGATCGTCAACTTCATCTCTGCAGCCGAGTCGACACTGTCAGAAGTTTATTAATAAAAATCAATGCACGCGTCACCGGATTTACAAATGCACTTCTTGCTTGTTGCACGCACACATATTATGTCGAAATAACGAGATATTATGTTGAAATAACATTATTCTTAATAAAACATCTTTTAGAATATTTGATTGAATGCTGAATGTTGCGCTTGTTCAATTTAATAAAATTAAAAATTTAATTGTGATCATTAAAATAATTGAATATTAAATATTTAGTGGCCAAGTTTTGCTCATTTATATATGTATTATATAGCAATAGTTTATTCTAAGTTTACTCAAGTGGAAGAATGTGACTAATAAACGTAGGCCTACTAGCACTATGCATTATATTTTGAAAAAGAAGTAATTATCTTAATATCAAAACCTTAAATTTCCTCTGGACTCAATGATAAATACATGACTGACCGTTGGAACGAACCATAAAAACTAGAAAATCGCATTCATGACGATTTATGGTGATTTTATTTCCGTTAGACCTTTGCCTACATTGACGCTGATGCATTAAAGAGGAGGGGCTCCCCTGTTCCAAGATGGCGGCTCTATTGACGCATTCGTTCCAATGAACTGCCGTATACAAGGCGACATCTAGTGTTTATATCTATGGGATATGCTAAAGAAGCTGTAAGTCACCTATTATTTAACTGTTTTTGTTAGTCATTTTCGAAAGGTAGCTTTACATAAAATATTTTCTTATGCTGCAGTATGTTCTCTGTGTTTGGGTGCGTGCGCCTTAGTTCAATTTGGCTAAGCATTTCTGCAGAAAACAGTGATGTCATCGTCCAGCTCTGTACAATTCTTATCAAAAACTGTCTTTGTTCATTTGAAGTCAGTTCAGTGTTGCTTCAGTTACGTTCAGAAACTATGTGAAGATAATCAAAGTAGTTACTGAAGTACAATAAGGTCTTAAACCGGCTCTGAAAAAAAGAGTCATTCAGTTCAGTTCAGTTATCTTCTGATATTGTCAGTGCAATTAAATCAATAATATTGTTGAAAACTAAGTGCCCCTAACTAAGCAAGCCAGAGACAACAGTGGCAAGAAACCCACACTCCATCAGGTGACAGAATGGAGAGGAGAAAAAACCTTAGGAGGAACCAAGCTTATGTATTAACTAGCCTAATACAATTTATTATTTTGGTTTGTCATGCAGTTTGGTTCACAATCATTAAAATAACTAACTATGATGATCATTGAATCGTGAATGAATAAAAAAAAAAAACTGTCAGGAAGAATAGTCAAGTCAAGTATATTTGTATAGCGCTTTTCACAATACAGATTGTATCAAAGCAGCTTCACAGTATTAAATTAAAATAATACAACAAGGTTTGTTTCTAGTGGAATTTATTGATAAAATCAAATTAGATATCCCCAGAATATCCCCAACTGAGCAAGCCAAAGGCAACAGTTGTTAAACATTAACAACATTTATTTATTATTTTTACTTATCTTGAAACTGCAATCAAATAAGTCAATGGGCGCAATGCCCTCAGGCGATTGTTATACCGATAGACTAATACATTGGAATGAATAAAAAAATATTCTATGAAATATCTACAGGTGATTTTATAAAATATTTTTTTAATTATCCACAAAATTAACATTTCTTCTGTTTACAGTCTTGTGAATTAACAATAGTTAATTAAGCTGTTAAAAATTATTTTTTAAGTAATGATTCAATAAAATGATTTATATATATATATTTTTAATTAACTGGAGCCAGCATAAAAATTAATTTTAAAAGCACTGTATAAGACATGCTAACTTTGTAAAGATATTACTAATCAGATGTTTCCTTCTTTTCTTTTACAGCAATGGACATTTTTGTTCAACAAAAACTCCTCAACTGGAATCTTGAGTGCCTCATTGAAAAATTGCTGGTAAATATGTGATGAACAATTTTGCATTTCAAATTATCTTTCTTTGTAGGTAATCTTTTTTTCAGAGTTGCATCCAGTGCCAACCCTAACCCTTAACAGAGTTTGCTACACCATTCACAATAAATAAGCTCAAAAACATGAATGGCCAATTTACATGTACAAGTACCAAAGTACAAGCACATGACAAGACTTAATGTCAAACCATGTAGGGTGAATTTAAACCAGTTATATTGTAGGGCTGGCATAGGCTACCACTTCTGTGCTTAGTCGTTGTCAGTGTAATTTCATAGATAGACTTGCTTGTTTGCCCCTTTCTTGGTTTAAGGCAGTGGTTCTCAAATGTCCTGGGACCCCCCATAATTTTGGATGTCTCCCTCATCAGACACACCCAATTTAAATTTTGCAGTCTGTACTAATGAGCTGAATCAGGTGTGTTAAATGAGGGAGAGATACAAAATATGCAGTGGTATGGGGTCCCCAGGACGGGTTTGAGAAGCACTGCTTTAACCCCTTCCCCATCACCCCCAATTTTGGCAAGTGCTGCATACATGAAATGCCCAAAATAAAAAGGTTACTGCTCATAAGTAATTCTGAATAGAAACATAACACACATACATTTAGAAAGCCAACACTTGAGAGTTTATAGTTCAAGACTCAAAATTAACCAGGCTGTTATTAATATTGAGATATATAAGCTCAAACATATTTTGAACTAAAATAATCTGGGATCACCAGTGATCCCTGACTGGTAAGGGATAGCTCACCTGAAAAGGAAAATTCTGTCGTCATTTACTCACCCTCATGTTATTACAAACCTGAATGACTTTCTTCTCCTGAACACAAAAGAAGATATTTAAAAAAACAGTTAACAGTAGCCATTGACTTTTATAGTACTTTTTTCCTATTATGGAAGTCAGTGGCTACCGTCAACTATCTTGTTACTGACATTCTTTAAAAAATCTTTTTGTGTTCAGCAGAAGAAAGAAACTTGTACAGGTTTGGAACAACGTGAGGGTGAGTAAATGAGGCGAGTAAATTTGACATGAGGGTGAGTAAATTTGCATTTTAAGGTGAACTATACCTTTAATAACACTAAATGTTTTCAGATTACCAGAGTACATATTTAACTGTTATATATTTAAGCTAATTTCACTCATTCTAAGTTGACCTTAGTTAGAAATGCACTTTGCTTAATTTAAAAGCTGATGACCGAACAAATTCTAATTTGCCATTTTTCTATTCTTAGATTCCAAAGGCATACTAGCACTTACAATCCTGCCTATCATTCTTCCCCCGCCTGTGTACAAGATTGGCCACAAAACCTTTCGGCCAACTATTCAAGAGGCAAGAACATCATTCATTGATGTACAACCGGTAAGTAAAACAATAGGGGACAAAAAGAGCAGGCTCATTTCTTTACACCTGTTTGTAGGGCTGCACGATAAATAGTTTTAATCGTTTATGGTTATGGCTGCTTGGATCTGACACGCATTTCATTTTCTCACAACTCTTTAAAGCAGTGGTTCTCAACTCCAGTCCTCGGGACCCACTGCTCTGCACATTTTGTATGTCTCCCTTATTTAACACACCTGAATCAGCTCGTCAGGAGAGACTCCATGAACTGATTTGAGTGTGTCAGATAAGAGAGACATACAAAATGTGCAGAGCAGCGGGTCCCGAGGACTGGAGTTGAGAACCACTGCTTTAAAGGATTAGTTCACCCCAAAATGAAAATTTCCTAATAATTTACTCACCCCAATGTCTTCCAAGATATCCATGTCTTTCTTTCTTCAGTGGAAGAGAAATTACGTTTTTTGAGGAAAACATTTGAGGATTATTCTACACAGAATGGACTTTAATGACAACCAACTATCCCAACATTCAAAGAAGGTTCAAATGTCCGTCTCAATGCAGCTTCAGAGTCTCTACCATTTAAGTCCATTCTGTGTAGAATTGAAATGAAATGTTTTCCTCAAAAAAACGTAATTTATTTTCCACTGAAGAAAGAAAGACATGGATATCTTGGATGGCATTGGGGTGAGTAAATGATGAGGAAATTTATATTTTGGGGTGAACTAATTCTTTAAGTTAAGACGGTATTTAACTAATTTAAGACTGATCTTATGAAAACCTAAGACACACTTTTAAATAATTATCTGTGTCTGATATTGTCTTTTCCTCATTTAGTCTGGAACCAACATGGTGCTTTTTACCTGGAAAGGCAGAGAGAAGCAAAGCCCTTCCCCTTTGTCTTGGAGCTTGGAATGGCTGGACAGTTTTTTGGTGAATGGGGAAACTCTGGAACAGTTGACTCAGTTTTTTTATTTTTTTATCTTTTTGTGAAGATAATTTTTAGCTAGGCTATTTTACAGTTTATAGGTATAGAGTTTCATGTTTTTATTTTGCTACACATGACTAAATGATTGCTTATTTAAAATGAATTGTAATGTATGTACTGTACTTACTGTTTATACGCAGAGTTTTTATGTGCCTCCCATTTTTGCTGCACAGGACTAAATGATTGCTTATTTAAGTGAATTGCAATGTATGTACTTATGTGTTTTTTATTGTATTCTTTGTGAAGAGAATCTTTAGCTATAGGCTATTTTACAGTTTATAAGTGTAGAGTTTTGAATTTTGAGAATCTTACCATTTTATAATCTTTTAACATACCAACATTTTAGCACAAATGATTTTTGTGGGCCTCCGTTTATGTTGCAGATGTCTAACTGTTTTTTTAACATGAATGTATTTGATTATATTAATTTCCTGGAATAAACACTTTAATTGAATCAATAAACAGTAGTGTTATTATTGTTATTAATATTTTTTTTAAAAATTTTAATCATTTTTTTATTATTATTATCTAAAATGAATAACCTGTAGCATGGGGGTTGTTTGACCCAGCACTGATTAAAAACAACCCAGCGGATGGGTTAATGTATAAAAACCCAACCTGCTGGGTCAAAATAACCCAGCATGTGTTCTGTCCAATATTTACCCAGCGCTGGGTTGTCAAATAACCCAAATTGGGTTGTTTTTAACCCAGCATTTTTTAGAGTGCAGCGTTGTGGTTGCGTTGCGTTGTGGAAGTCGCAATTGCGTGTTATAAAGTCAGAATTGTGAGATATAAACTATTCTGAGGTAAATTTAAAAAAAAAAATCCGTCTTTTTTTCCCTTAGAATTGGACTTTATATATTACAATTGTGAGTTTATATCTCACAATTCTGAGAAAAGATGTCAGAATTGCGAGATATAAACTCGCAATTGCGTGTTATAAAGTCAGAATTGCGTGATATAAAGTCGCAATTGCGAGAAAAAAAGTCAGAATTCTGACTTTATAACACGCAATTCTGACTTTATATTTCGCAATTCTGACTTTATTTCACGCAATTCTGACTTTATATCTCGCAATTCTGACTTTATAACACGCAATTGCGACTTTATTTCACGCAATTCTGACTTTATATCTCGCAATTCTGATAAATAAAGTCAGAATTGCGAGATGTCGCAATTGTGAGATAAAAAGTCGCAATTATCTTTTAAAATGTTTTATTTTGTGGCGGAAACAAGCTTCCATAGAAAAGTTCACATGGGCTCATTCGAAAGAAAACATCCTAAGGTAAAAGATGATATAGAGTTTGTGGCTGATTTTAGCTTAGAGCACCTGTAATCGATGTAGAAATGAGACGTTTGTCTTTGTTTTTTCACAGAAATCATATTTCACTGCGCGATTCTTTTGAAGATAATTTGAACTATGATGTTAAAACAGTAAAACACACTACACAGTCACATTCCTGAGAATGAGAGCTTTCTTTTGATATATGACTTTTCTGTTTTGTGAAATACATTAAAAAAAATACATATTCATATTTATATTTCTGCATCGCTATTTGGGGGAGGAGCGATTTTGTATTAATTTTGTAATAATGCTTTATATTAATTCTTTGTGTTCCATATACACAAATGTTCTGTGTAAATATGATATTTTAAGATTTAAAATGATACCATATATGGGGTGATAGTATCTCCAGAAACCTTAAAAAAATAAGTTTAAATATAATGAAGTAGCTCTAGGCCCCGCCCCACGGGCCAATAGAGTGGAAGAGTGCTCAGCAGGTCACAGATCAATCAGAATTAACAGCAGCCCACCCACACTCAGGTCATCATTTAAAGTAGCTGTCTGATTTAGTTTGAGTGTGTGACACAGAGAAAGACAGAGAACCCGGCGAGTGAAATATATGAAAAAATAGTTTCATTAGTCTAAACAAAATTACAGGAACTGAAGTAGAAAATAGTCTTTGACTTTAGAGACAAAGCCCAATTGATTCGTTAATTTTAAACGATCTGTCAAGCCAGCATGTGCTCATAGCTAAAGTAAATATAAAAGTCGTGTTTCAGCATGGAGGGAGGCAGTGATCTTTTCACAGACTAACCTTTAAATGTGACTGGACAGGCACCACCGGCTTAAAAAATAAATAAAAAATCATGCATTTGCACGCAGCACTTTTTATCAATCGTCTACTTACACTTTAGAATCTATACCGTGTTTTTCTTTAGATGACAAAAAATCATATTTACAATCAAACACCAGCAATATGCTTAAAAATCCTAAACGCAAGATAATTTCTTATCAGAACTGGGAACAGTTATTTGGTTAAATTTAGTGTCTGATGCTGTGCGGCTGGTTGCGTGGAAACTGATCTCTCTCTCTCTCTCTCTCTCTCTCTCTCTCTCTCTCTCTCTCTCTCTCTCTCTCTCTCTCTCTCTCTCTCTCTCTCACAAACACACACACACACGCTCACTCACTCTCCGTGTCCAGACGCGTCCACGGCTCGCGCTGCGTGGATCTCCAGCACTAAACTAGACGGAATATTTGCGCAAATGACAAATGCCGAGAAGAGCAGAGGAGATTTTAAAAGACAGAGAGGAAAAATGTAAGTCAGTCTTATGTTTGAATAAGAAGCACAGTGAACGCTCGCTCTTGCCTGCCAACGGGATTAAACGTGACAATATGCAGTAGTCTACACCGGACAGCTGTACAGTTAGGTTCATAATAATAGCGTAAACTATTGGTTTTATTTGTAATGCCATTTTTCCTTCACAGGTAAGTGAATGAAGAACAACTATGTAGTAATTTTAACTAATATTTTGACTTGAATAAAACGTATTACAAAGTCATTTAGATCTCACAACATTAAGCAAAAAAAAAAAAAAAAGCAAAAAAAGGCTATTACATTGCAGTTGTCTTAATAATTAATGGGAAGAATAACTTATGTTTTTAATAATGTTTTTAACGGTTCACTGATATGTCACTTAACATCACTTATTTGTCAGTTGACCTTTAGACCTTCAAGATAATTGGGAAAGAGTTTGTGTGGCATGGCCATGCTGCGTGCTTTATGGTTATTGATAGGTCAAATTTATGTAGATTATTGATTTTAAAAAACAAAACAATTTATTGGTTCAAAAATAGTTCAGGTTGGCATTCAGGGCTCTGTGTAAACTATCACACACTCCAGCATTCAGGAGCACTCAGACATTGTTTGAAATTAATTATTAAAGAAGACTAGAGACGAGGATGCACAAGTTTGCTGACTAAGAACTGTTTCTTATGGTTAAAGCTTTTGTTGGTTTCATAAGACATAAACTAAACCAAATGATGAGCTGCCGCACGCGTAATTTATATGATAACAACCAACATGCTGTTTGGTGTACATCAAACAGCTATTATAATATAGTTGTGTTTGTTTTTACCACCAATCTCTGTTCTCTCACACACATTTTACCTTTACACTATACTGTGTACTGCATAAAACTGAAAAAGTGCAGTTGTTACCCTAAAGATATTTCTACTTGATCTGGCCTTGAAAATTATTTTATGTTTTAATATAACATTATATCATTAAGTCATGTTAAATAAAGTTAGACATAATTTGAATATTACCATGTAAAATGGGTTTACAGTGTTCTGCTGAAGACTAAATTTACGGTTTACTTAAAGAGGCGACATGATTTTAAATTCTGAAACATGGTTCTTTTGAGGAATTATTCAATTTCATGAATTTATCAAACCTGTAGAGACATAAATATTAACATGCATCTCAGTGATAGTTGCTAAATTGGCACCGGACTTCTTCACCGGATTTCTGCCATCTTTGCTTTTGGCCAGTTGGTTTTTGAAGATTTTGAGCCTATTATTGAGCCATAATTTGAATGTTACTAATCACTCTGAAGCTGCAGAAAAAAATGACATCATGGCAACTCTGATTGGCTAATGGCACCACAAGAATATGCATAGTCCAAAGAACCTAGAGAAACTATCCTGAACTGTGATGTGAAAGGCAGAAAACAGGGGGAAATAGTCCATTTCATTTTATTTAGAATACATTGATGCATTTGAATGGCCATCAAAGGTGAACTGATTTACTTTAACTTCAACTCATGTTAGAGCTCTCTATAGTCAGTCATCTACCAGGCTGTCTTGTCTCATAATGCTTACATTCAGAAAGAGCAACAAGAAAACTGCTTAAAGGGATACTCCACTTTTTTTGGAAATAGGCTCATTTTACAACTCCCCCAGAGTTAAACAGTTGAGTTTTACCGTTTTCTAATCCATTCAGCCGATCTCCGGGTCTGGCGGTACCACTTTTAGCATAGCTTAGCATAGATCATTGAATCGGACAAGACCATTAGCATCTCTCTAAAAAAAATGACCTTAGAGTTTCGATATTTTTCCAATTTAAAACTTGACTCTTCTGTAGTTACATCGTGTACTAAGACTGACGGAAAATGTAAAGTTGCTATTTTCTAGGCTGATATGGCTAGGAACTATACTCTCATTCCTGCGTAATAATCAAGAAACCTTGCTGCCGTACCATGAGTCCAGCAGGCGTAATGATATGACGCAGCGCCTGAAAATAGGTCTAATAGGTTAGACAAACTTAGTCCCGGTCACGTTGGAAGTTACCGAGCTGGGGACTATTTTCAGGCGCTGCACATGAACTAATAGGGATGAGGCAGAAATAGTAATCATATGTCTGTAATTTGCGACTCTCATCCATTATGTTCATTAATATCATTATTTACATCACTGTTTTACTTTCCTACTCCAATCTAAATATATTTGTTGGCCTTTTATTGCAGGGTCAGGGTCACATCAGTTTTCTCCCCCAAAATGTTCTGTACTGAACCTTTTAACCTCATTTTTCGTCCTTCTCTTCTTTCTTCTCTTCTGTAATGGAAGACTCGCTCCTCAGATTCTCTTGTTTCCTCTCTTGTTCTCTCTGTTGAATCATGTAAACATCCTGTGTGGTTTCTCCTCACCCCCTGCATGCTTCCCTCTCATGTCTTGTACAACCTTTACTCTGTCCATTCAGCTGCTATTGACTTTTCATTGTTTTGTTTTTCTGGCTCTCTCAGCTATACTTCTCTCCCAATCTCTGTTTTAGGTCTTTGTTGTCCTCATCTTTCACTGTCTGTATGTCTCTCCTTATGTGTCCGGCCCACACTATCACTTGCGAAAATGTCATGACAGAACCCTGTTGTGTATTCATGAGCGGTACAGCTTGGGGTTTGTGACTCTTATCTAACCTCTCCTCCACCACTTTGCTCATTTTTCCTAAGGTCAAACTTCCCCACTTTAAGAAAGAAAACGTTTTGGGACAGCAAGGCTAAAATCAGTTTCCTTTTAAACCTGGGTAAATAACTGTCTTTGTTTTGTTTTTTTTGGCAGGGGAAGACTTTGGTCAATGAAGCATGAAAGCTAAAGTAATGTCCTCCTTTCTCTCTTTCTCTTTCTCTTTCTCTTTCTCAGCCTTCAGTATTTGCTTGGCATTTCAGCTGCTTTTGTAGAATGTCTTATTTCCCCCTCCCTTCAAAAAACAGTCCCTCCTTCAGGAGACTCCCACTCGTTATGTGATACTAAGAGGTACTTAGAGATCGATTTCATTTTTAATCTGCGTAAGTGGACAGTGGCGGGTCTGCTGCCATTTGTCAACTACAAACCCAGTGACTTTTATTCTTTCTGGATTTATTTAAAATTGAGAATTATAGTACACTCCAAAATTTTTTTTACATTTTTGCTTCTTGTTCAATTTACTCAAAGAAAACAAATGAATCCAACAAATGAATTGTCCATTCAGATTACTTAATCCAATCGAGTTGAGAATATATGAATGATTTTATTTGTGTTAAAGTAGCATTATAGAAAAAAAAACCTTTCAAGGTTTTCACAGAGCTGAATATGGAGAGTAAATGTTGAAATAAAGCGTTATTTTCTGCATTTTTTTTTTTTTTTTAGCATGATGAGAAAATGTTTAATGTTCTATTATGTTGGTATTTAAATAGTTTCTGTTATGTTGGGGAGTTTTTGGTTTACCATTGGTGAAGTGTCGAGCATGCGCCTGGGCTGAGGACATGCAAACAAAATTCAAGTTTCTTTGATAATCACACAACAACTATGGGTGTTTGAGTATGAGTGCTATATGTCATGTGTGCAAAGAAAATACAGTCATGTAAAAAAGAAAGGACACCCTTTAGAATTGTATGGTTTTACGTATCAGAACATAATATAAATCATCTGGTCGTTAGCAGGTCTTAAAATTAGGTAAATACAACCTCAGATGAACAACAACAAATGACATATTACATTGTGTCATTATTTATTTAACAAAAATAAAGCCAAAACAGAAAAGCCATGGGTGACAAACTAAGTACACCCTATGATTCAGTTGCTTGTAGAGTCACTTTTAGCAGCAATAAGTTGATTTTATGGGTATTTTTTTATGCACAGCTCTTTTAAGGTCCCGTCCTAACATTTCAGTCAGGTTGAGGTCTGGACGTTGACTCGGCCAGTGCAGCACTTTGATTCTTTTGTTTTTTCAGCCATTCTGTTGTAGAGTTTTTGGTGTTCTTGTGATCATTGTCCTGTTGCATGACCTAATTTCAGCCAAGCTTTAGCTGTTACTTTGGTATAGAGTGGAGTTCATGGTTGACTCAATGACTGCAAGGTGCCCAGGTCCTGTGTCTGTCCAAAGGACATTGTTCCAGATGTCTTGAGGTTTGTTCAGATGCAACTTTGCAAACCTAAGCCGTGCTGCCATGTTCTAGAGAGAATAAGCTTTCTCCTCAACCCTTCCAAACATGCCATACTCGTCCCT
Source organism: Rutilus rutilus (assembly GCF_951802725.1). Lineage (NCBI taxonomy): Eukaryota > Metazoa > Chordata > Actinopteri > Cypriniformes > Leuciscidae > Rutilus > Rutilus rutilus. Next base: position 9,796,581 of record NC_140224.1, read on the forward strand.
TCTTTTTCTAATTGTACTGCCATGAACTTCAACAATTTACATGTTAACTGAGGCCTGTAGAGTGTAGCAACTGGGTGTTTTGCGATTTCTCTGAGCATTGCACGGTCTGACCTTGGGGTGAATTTGCTGGAATGTCCGTCCCCTCCTAGGAAGATTGGCAACTGTATTGAATGTTTTCCACTTGTGAATAATCTTTCTCACTGTATTATGGACTTCAAATTTTTGGGGAAATTGTCAAATAACCCTTCTCAGATTGATGGCAGCAACAATTACTTTTCTAAGATCATTGCTGATTTTTATCCTCCTTGTTAACACACACCTGAATGCTCCAGACCAGCAAACTGCCAAAACTTCTTTTATAGAGGTGATCACAATAATAACTGTAATGCATAAATAGAGAACCGGTGAATTATTATTATTATTATTTTTTTTTTTTTTTTTTATATATATATATATATATATATTTTTTTTTTTTGTGATACTGGTGGAAGCTGCAGGCTTTGGATTTATAAATCATTTTTCTTACAATAGTTAAGGTTGGACGTTATTGAAGCCAACCAAGGCTTCTGCCTTCTAGAGCATGTTGCCTTGAAGATTTGTAAGAGGATAGCCGCTTCTTATATGGTGCTGATATATTAATGAGCTAAGGTGGAAAGCTATTTTTAGAAGGCTGGACAAAATAAATAAAAAAGTGTGAATTACAAGGCAAGTTGTTGTTCATCGTTACTTGCACTTTAGACAAAATGAGCTGCGTCTTAAGTGAAACTATTATTATGGATTACTGACCACAACGCTGGTGGGATTAAATATCCAAAATGGCAACCACAGTTCAAATAGCAGGCAGTGTTTCTTGCCCGCTCTCTCTTGTACTGTACATCATTTGGGCTGTTTTCTTTTCCATCTGCAACATTTAGGACAACCAGTGTTTGTGGCAAGACTAAAGAAGTTAAATATAAGTATTCAAATTAAGATTTGTTTGGGGAGTTTATGAAACACAGATATAATTTTGGCTCAGGATAAAGAAGCGTATTGCACCTTGCAAGTCCGATATGTTCAAATGTCAAACTTAAACTGAAAACAAAAAACACTGAATATTTAAGTGTATCATCCAAGTTCAGATATCCATAAAAACTGCCTTTTCAATTGGATTTTACGTAGTGAAGAGACTTGCTTTTGCATTTTAAATAAGTTAATAAATGTAAAATGTGCTTAAAGCTACAGTAAAAATGCATTGGAAAATACATTTTCTCTATCTGTCAGTCACTTTGCACATTTTGGTTTTCCGATAGTGTGTTTGCTAACATGTCTTTGCAGGGTTATGGATAAAGGTTGAGGGTAAAACAGCATCAAGCAGGGCAAAGCTGGTTTCTGTAGCCGGTTGCATAAACTGCTAAGACTAGTCTTACAAGTTATTCATCACATTTTTTGCTCTAAGACTGTTCATAACATTTTCAAGTCAGTTATCTAAAAACGTAGATTGGTTTAAGGTGATACCAAAAAAGTATGTCTGATTGCCTCTTGACTAACTGCTAGTTGGTCATATTAGTACTTAAGACACATAATGGCTATTTTTATGCAACTGGCTGGTCTAGCTGATCTCCCAGTCTGGCCAAGTTGACAAGTTCTCAAAACCCATCTTAAACCAGCAAGTCCAATCTGACCAGACTAGACGATTTTTGTAGAGGTACTAGATGCATTGTTTTAGTACTGTTTATTAATAAGAAATGTCATAAATATTTCTCAAGTGAACCCCATGAGAACTTCAGATGAATGAAAAAATTCCCAATTCTGAAACCATGGCAGTCCACTCTCACGGCTAAATACTGGTTTTTACCACAACGTGCACTGTATGATTTCCATCAGACTCTGAGACAAGCTAAATAAGTTGTCTTGTCACAATGCCAGAGATAGGGAATGGCAATTATCTAAAACTTATTTAGCTAGGCCTCTCTATCTAGTTAATTGAATATAATATATAACAGTTCTTGGTCCTTAAAAAAAGAAAACTCATGTGAGCAAAGGGAAGCCCTGCAATCCATGTGTGAGGGAGCAATCATAAACTAGAGATGTGAACTAGAACACCAATTGCACGTTCAACAGAAAATTTCTCACAGGGCATTAGAATAAAAATGTAAGTGAACACCATTTCGCAGATGTGGCTAAGAGTAGATGGAACCCAAGGAGACAGCAAAGTGTAAATAGGCTCACAATCTAGAAGGCAAATTTCTTGGTAACTCTGCTTAAAATAAAAATAAAGAAAAGGGCAGACATTATGTAACTGTTCTACCTATTTGAAGTTTCTAGACCTGAAACATCTTGTTCACATGCCTTGTTATCTTTTGTCAGTCCTGGATTACATTAATGCCTGTGGCAGAGCTGTGAATTAGGCCACCATTGCTGACCATAGCAGGGATTTCAATCAACCAACACTTTTGAGGAAGTGCCACTTTTTCCCTTTTCAACATGAGTGCATATTCTTTGAAGGTTTTCTGATTGTTTGAGCCTTGCTTAGCGTGTGTAGCAAAAAGATTATAAAGCCGGTGGGTAAAAAATAATAGCTAAAAAAACCATTGTTTTGAGCTATAAGCAAACCATTTACCATGAGTAAATTAAAGGTGCTCAAAGTAAAGTACGTTCAAAGTATTGTCAAACAAAACAGAGGCTAGCTTGATCCTCCCTCCTCCTCATCCCGTCTCCTCCCCCTCCCTCCCATGCTTCCTGAAACAGTCATGAACCATTTAGAAAAAACAAACTGGATTTACCCACCTGTCCAGCAAAAACAGAGCCACCTGAATGTCAGATTGGAAGCCCTTCTGCCGGCGGAGTTCTCGCCAACTTTTTGAACGCTTTTCCGATGTAAATTCGGGACTTTGCGCGTTCCTTCTCCTTTTCCCTATTCTTTGTTATTTGTTCATCGGAACGCCGTCTCTTTGGTCGTGTGTCGGCCATATCAAAATTCTCAAGAATATACATTTTTAACGTTAGTCATTGTCGTTGTCTAGGACATCTCTCCTCTAGCTAACTTCCCTCTTCATACTTCTCTCTCCTCCTCTCCTCCACTCCCCACACCCCCCTTCATGTGCACGCGCATTAACCCCCCCAACCCCCACCCCCAAATCATTCTTGTCGGTTATTGGCTGGAACACTGTTTGTTATGTTTCGTGGTCCAGGCTGGGCCAGTTTGTTTTTCTTGCAGTTTGTGGAGCCTGGGCTGTCTACAGAGACCTACAGTCTACAGTTTTTTTACAGTGTGTTCAGGGGACAGGCAGCTAGCGGATAGTGAAGAGATGTTTGCGGTATGTGACAAAAAAATTTTTGGCCTAAAAACGTGTGACATCACTTAGAGCACCTTTAAGATTTAAAGGTTAAGGCATCAATCTGCTTTTGAATCTGTTTATTACATCTGGGTTGTGTAAGTTTGTGATCCATCTTTATGTGTGTCTGTGTATAATACACACATACATTAGACGCTATAATGCGTTAATTACGGGCAAAGTACAAATCCTTAAATCATAAGAGATTAGTGAGGCATTGCTGCAATAGATGACAAGAAAAAAGAAATTAGATTTAATAATAGATTGTACATGCAGTTAAACAATAGCATGTCTGCATTAATGGGTATTTGTGATGTCAAGACCATGGTATTAAATAGTATTAAATAGCACTGGGCAATATAGAAAAAATACAATCTCTGCATTATTCATTCTTTTGACAATGTTTGAAATATATATCAATATTTATGCATTTGCTCTGAAAGTGTTTAGGGATCATTTGTTTCAGTTAGATGAATGACCAAATGTTTTAATCAGTTAACAGAGTCTTGACATTCTCATACTTCAAAATCATCGGACACATGAAGCACACTGGCATTCCAAGAAAACCCATTCTGATCTTTACATATTCAGAAGTCTGAAATATATATTTTCTATTAACTGGTTATGGTATTCTTCAATTTTCTAGGCTTGCAAGCTGTTGGGGATTTTGATGTTGGGTACAGCCTCCTGGATGTTCTCAGCACAGGTGATACTCCAAAGGGATTATGCCCGCCGTCCCACAATGCTGCTACCCTCAGGTTGGCTGCTTCGGCACTCTGTGGTCATGTGGTTGCTGTTTCACAGCTTGGTGCTGATGACACTGTGTTTCCACCACGCTGCAACTTCCTGCTCCAAACGTTGCTACTGTTCCGACAGCGAGGGCTCATTTGGCGGCAAGACCATGCGCTGCAGCAATCTGCATCTTACTGAGATCCCTCAGGACATTCCCAATGACACACGACGCCTCTACCTGGACTACAACCTCTTGACCAGCATCCCTGCCAATGCTTTTCATGATCTTCCACTGCTAGCTGAACTAGATCTTTCCCATAATGAACTGGCTTTGCTTGAACCTGGAGCCTTTAGAGGCTTGGCAGCCTCTCTGCAGTTTCTGGATCTCTCATCCAACCAGCTCACAATGTTGGACCCAGATGCCTTTGAAGGCGTTACAGCAAGATCTAACCTCACTGGAAACCCCTGGCACTGTGACTGCAGGCTGCAGACAGCCCTTCCACGCCTAGACCTAGAGCCTGTGTCTTTGACTGGCATTATCTGTCAGACATCTGAACCCTTAGACTCTGGAGCCCAAGGTGTGCCTTTCCTGCTGGCCAAAGACCTGGACCTGTGTGTGGTGCTCAAAAAGACCACGGATGTGGCCATGTTGGTGACCATGTTTGGATGGTTCACCATGGTCATCTCCTATCTGGTCTACTATGTGAGACACAATCAGGAAGATGCCAGGCGCCACCTGGAGTATCTCAAGTCTCTTCCCAGCAGGCAGGGCAAGTCTGAGGAGTCTTCCACCATCAGCACTGTGGTATAGTACAAGGCCAAGTGCTCATGACATGTGGAGGAAGCTTCTCAGGCTACCAAAAGGCAATGGGCACACTGGGCAATGGACTACCTGTCTCTAAATTTTAAAATTGATTAAACCCTTGGAAAAACAAAGACCCCTTGAATCATATACCACACCACAATAAACCATTCAGGATTGATCTGTACCCTCCCAAAGAACCAGAAAGAACTTATGCCATAGGATGCTTCTTGGCCAGTGGAGTGCAATGTCCACAATAGGGAAATGTGAAACATATCATGCTGAGACTGAAACCATCCACAGACATGCAGATGGACATAGATGGCTAGAGACAGAAGAAGGGAAATCACAGAGGCCATCTAATCTAATTCAGATGAATAATTGATTCAGAAATGGCCGAACTTGAGGCTCATCTTGACTAAGAGGTTTTTCTACTCTGCACGCTTTTAAAGGAGGCGTTGTCTGTTTTTTTCATTTTTTTTTTTTTTTCATTCAGTGGCTTTTTTTAAATCATATCTCCATTTGACAGGCAACGCACAGAGCGTAAAGCACTCATCATACTGGGTATTTACAAAAAGTACTGTTGTTGTCCCTGCAGGCAACATACATTTTTTACAGAGCAACACATTCTTGCATGCATCAATGAATTTTCAGGTGTCTCAGTAAACATAGTATACAAACTGTGCAAAAGTAAAAAGCACTGTCGATTGCTTTGATACTCAGTGGTTAGGTTTTTAGGGAAGCACAGATGAGCTATTTTCTTCATGGATCCTGCAGCGTTAATGACGTTGTGACTTAAAAGAAATAAACAGGTTGGCTTGTTATTTTCATGATCAGTCACTAAGATAAATCACTGTTAAAGTCATTTCAAGGGAAAACACCCTGTGGCATTTTTTATAAAAAAAAAATGATTTAAAATGTTTCAAAACTTCTATGCTTAAAGATAATGAGACAATGTTGACGACCACATAGTGTGTTTGCACTGTTAGAGTGGGTCCTTGGTATGTCACATCCAATACTGTGATTGTTCAGTTTCTTATGTGGAGTGCCAGCGAGAATAATTCAGAAAGTCTGCCAAGATAAACCATAAAATCAGCCTGAATGTTCTGCCTGCATGATTTAATGTCTTCAAAGCTTTACAAGTCATACCCATAAATTAAGAAAATAGCATTTTCTTAATCCTTTACAAAAGGCAGTGAGGGGTTTGTCTTGAAATTACTCAGAAAAGTCCAAAACCTAATGAGCTGCCTACCAAGAAATTTTAAGGTGTATGTAATCATGACAAGAAAGCTGTAATTGTGCTGGCATTTGGCTATGTAGACATGTACATAATAACAAGGCAGCTCACTAATGGTAACACTTTACAATAAGGTTTCATTTGTTAACATTAGTTAACTGCTTACTATATACAACCTTATTGTAAAGTGTTAGTGAAATAAATTATTTGCTGGTCATGCATATGTTGGATCTTTTGTTTCAGTGCAAGCAGCAGAAAAGGATGACTTATGTGGCAAAATGAATAAGAAAAGGTATTTGATTTTTCCTGTTTGCTTGAAAGTGTTATCTGTAGTGCCAACATGGCATTGTTTTTTGGTCTCAGTGATATCAAGGTGTATTCAATCCATTGATCCTAACAAGAAATGTCATGCTGAAAATGAAGGTAAACTCTTGAGAGGTAAACCTTATTTTCATTTGTATAACTACTTTATTTTTTACTTTAAATATGGACTGTGCACTTTCAGCTTTACCAAATAAACAAAATAAATACAAAGAAATAACAACAATCATAATAAATTAGACATGCAAAAAATAATAATATGTAGGATACATTTTTCACTATGTAAATTGTTTAAATTCTGCATCGCTTGAATCAAATCCTAGAAGTCGATTGACGAGTTGTGTCAGGACACATTCCAGGCTATCTTTAAAAGCTTACATTCACATACAAACATAATGGCCTGCAGGAAGCTACAAAAGTTGCCCCAGTACAAAATGACATGACAAATAAAAAATAAAATCAACAGATTATTTATGATGGTTGTCTCGTAATGTCTACACTGCAGCATAACTAACATTTGTAATATTGCAATACATTTGGCAAATTTTCAAGGAAAATTCATAGTTCTATACAAAATGTATTTTGACTTTTTCCTTAAAAAAAAAAAAAAAAAAGCTAAAATTTGGATTACAGTGATACACTTGTAAAAGAATTAATAGGGCCATTCCGTAAATGCTAAAATACTTACTGTTTTAAGTACTAAAAACAGGATTTTAGTGTAAAAAAAGGTTTACTAACCATTTCTGTGTGATTTACATCCAATTTTATAACTTTGTTGCAAGCCTTAACAACTCCTAAAACCCTAAAACACGAAACAGAATTATTGTAAGTGCTTTAATACAACTTTAGTCTTGACATTTATGCTTTTAAATCCTCTAACAGTTAGACCCATTCTGTGGCATTGAAGGTGCAACTCCTTAAACTTCATTTTTCAAATGTTAATTTTTACTTACCGATTTATTCATTATTATTATTATTATTATTGTGGTAATCAACATTGTGCTATTAACACTGTTGCATGGGCTTAACTTTTATTGACTTTTTATTTACCTTTAATCACTTGCAAAATATCTCTTAAAGATTGGACAAAGTGTTTGATATAGCATAATATTCAAGCTATTGCTGCATTATTAAGTATAGGACTGTGCATCCTATGTGAACACAGTCAGTGTCTTTTAAACGAGAAGTGCCAATTATCTCAGGAGTGCCAATTAAACTTTCACAAACTTTTCACAGGATTTTATGTATGTGAGTGAATTGGCATGTTTTAGTTAGAGGCTGTTCTTATAGCTTAATGCATTAGCAACAACAAGGTTATGGGTTAAATTCCCAGGGAATATGTATAATGATGAATGCATTTAGACTGAAGTGAGAGATGCTTTGGATAGAAATGTCTACCAAATGTAAAAAAAAAAAAAAAAAAAAAAAAAATATGAAACAACATGAAAATATGAAATATATAAATTCGATCAAATTATGCTATGCCCCATCTGCATGACCCTTTAAAGTTAAACGGCATCTGAGAGATGGTTCTAAAATTGGTCACATTCTTTAAGCTCCACTTCAGAACATGCCAACTATTTTGCATTTGGTTACTGGAGAGAAGATGGGTATGATACACTTGAAATCTGCCTAAATTTACAGGTCCCAGAAGAGCCTTGACAGACACTAATTTACTCCCCAGACACCATTTAAAGGTGCAATTTAAGCCATTTATAATGCATGCAATATTCTAACATGCCAATCAAGTGTGAAGACCAGAGGCCTCAGAGGTGACGACCCTCCTTCTAGACGTGGTTTCCTTCCTGGGTTGCTGTAAAGTAGATTTCCCTGCCCTGGACTGTTGCCCAGGGTTACCTTGAGGAATCTTATGGCAGCTTTGGATGTTATGAAAAGGCATTCCCATGGGGACCGGAAATTCGAATACAGGAGAAGAAAACATGACCTAGTCTAGTTACAGAGCCTGAAATAGCTTAAGGCCCACATAACATACTGGCAGAAGAATGAGAGACCTAAACATTTGTTCTTCAATCAGAGCTGTTAGCTGTTAGCGGTTAAATACAGAAAATAATAGGAGGAAATCTTAAGGTCAACATGAACTGCTGTCTGCAACCCACTGAATTTCTGTAACATGGGGTATTGTGAAGTGAAACGGGGTTTTCAATAAGAAATAATTTAGAACATCTGAATGTCTGCAGATAAACCTCTCTATCAACCTCTCCTTGATTTTAAAATGAGTTTTATTTATATATATATATATATATATATATATATATATATATATATATATATATATATATATATATTATTCTCGATTTTAAGTTAGTTTTTGTATTGTAAAAACAATTCTATTTAGTTACTCATTACTTTAGTTTTAGTCATTTTAGTTACTGTAAAGAGATTAACCTCTAACATGCAAAGGTAATGAAAATTAGATTTAAAGCACTCTTAATTTCTGATGGTACTGTAAACCTTACAAACAGAGAATATGACACATGCTTACAATTTTTTTTAAACAGCAGAACAGTGGTTCTAATTTACCATTTTTAGCACTAACACATTTGCTATCATCTCCATGATACGCACCACATGAACAGGTTTTGGAGACCCTCTGGTTGGAATTGTCATAGTGTGGGGTTGTAAATGTAGATATTTTGAAAAAGTGCACACCTGTGTGTGTTTATTCTGATATTCTAACGTTTTTCAATATGATGCATCATTCATGTCCATAGAACAGATGACAAATGGAATGAGTTACATATACCATTATTTTAATTCCTTGTGCCTTATGAAAAATATTGAACCCCATTTATATAATTGATATCCTTGAGCATTTTGAGAAAGAAAAAAAAGAAAATCGCTAAGAAATTGTGTGGTGGCCCTCAACCGGTCTTCTGTGTATTTTTCTAGCAGATCTAACAGAGATGCTGGGTTCAGATCCAAGTGCCGAGATTTTAATGAGCGACGCTGATAGCTAACAATTCTAAGTACTGAATCCCAAGACAATTTCCAAAGAGTCAAAATAAGCAGTCAGACATGATGAAGGGTAAACAAATGCAGATCACACAATATATCACACAAGATAACTGGATACAAGAAAACAGGAGTCAGATGAACCATGACAGACAGGACTATGATTATAGAAAATTGCAGTGGCAATTACATTCAAGACTTGACAAAAACTGCACAGAGAGTGAATGAGACTATAAATACAACTATGAAAAATGATGAGCAGGTGTGAGCAATCAAGATTTCAATTCCGTACAGCGCTTGGTTACAGCGACTTCGGTGAGTAAACAATCAGCAGACATTCAAATACTTTGATGAATTGTGAATGTATGAAAACAGAATTTCATAACCTTATCAATTTGAAGGTTGCTCTGGCAAATATAAAGTCTTATTCTTTGAATTATGGGATAATGGTAAATGTTTTTCTCATGTGAATTGATCAGATCAGTGTTGTAAGATCAGCAAGAAGCAATGGTTGTTGGTGTTATGAATCAAATGAGGCAGCAATTGTGCAAGTGGATGAAATTAAAGTGTTGCAGTGCAACGCTATTGTCTGGCTTCCGAAGGCTTGGTACATAAATCGTGATAATTAGGGTTTTTTTAATTTATTTTTTATAATATATTCATTTTGGGGAGAAATATTCTTTAAGGAAGGCATCAATTTCTCCATAAAGGATCAGTACTTTTGAGATGGTAAGTGTTTCAAATCTCACTCTCACTCAGACATGTGACAAAAATGGAAGCAGAATCAGACAACATATAGAGACAGTATATATTTAGACACAATTCATCATTGCAATTCAAAACTTGTACAGTATGTAGTTGTAGCCAAAAAGACATTTGTCCCAGACCGCTCAATAGAACAGTAAATTAAGAGGCCCTGCAGGTGTTTGTGTGTGTGGGGGTGGGGGTGCAACAGGTAATGTTACAGTCTTCTACCAAACACACACCTGTTGCCTCAGGTTCATTTACATTTCAAACTAGCTCACCTTGCACTTTGGGAGGAGGAGAGTCAAAAAGTGTGTCTGTGTGTGTGTACGCTCAGGAGTATTTTCTGCCTAATAATGGACAGTTTTGTGTAAAAAAAAAAAATAATTCATTATTTTTTTGAATCATTGAATTGAATCTGCTTGTGTTTCATGAGGCTTGATATGTGGACCCTTACAAAAATCTAGTGCAGTATCATGCATGGTATCAAATGATATAACCATTCTTGATATTTCTTCATATAACCATATTCATATACCATAGCATTTACATGATACTTTAGAGTATTTCATATTTACTATCTAACTGTCTCTCACTTTGTTTTGCTCCATTCTGTCTCTGTGATTCTATGAACAACATTGCCCTCTACAGGTAAGTACAAAGTTTACCGTTACTGCATGGTCACAAAACACTTTCATGACAAATATGTAATTCCAAATTAGTCCAAACTAACCACACTTTGTGCAGCAAAGTACTCAGAACCCTGCGAATGTGACTTACAGGTTGTTGTTTTTTTACACAATTTCTTATACATTAACATTCTAAATAACACACAGTGAATGAAACATGACACTCAAGGAGCAAAACCAGTCCAGGGGCCTCATTTATAACCGTTGCGTACGCACAAAACAGGCTTTGAAAGAGGCGTAGGCCTACGCCACTTCCGACGCATAAGTTGTGATTTATAAAAACAAACTTGACTGGAAAATTTGCATACCTGCAAGCAAACTCTGACCCATGCGTACGAACGTTTTGGAGACAGAGCAGTTTGGCGACACCGACGGTGAGCTGGAGTTAAATGTCTTTTTGGTCACTTTTAGACAGAAAATGTAAAGAAAATTATATATATACAGAAAGATAATGCAAATATAATTTCACTCACCAAGCCTATCACTTAAAGCAAATATCCATCCTTTTTTAAATGTCCGCGCCAGCGAGCGCGTTGGGCCGTGAAACTGACGGCATATATAATGGCAGATGAAGTACGTAAATCTTCATTGTGAGTCCTAATCATAAATACAGTGCATCTTCACAATAACAGTTTAAATAAATAAAAGAATGATTTAAACTATATTTTACTTCTGATATAAACATTTAGATTAAATATGACATTCTCATTAATGGAGTTAAACACTTAAATTACATGAAATCATTACTGAAAAGTTACAACATTTCATATATTCAATAAATATAAATATTTGTAGTGGATGTGACCTGTGGCCTGCTGTGTTTTAATGTTTTCACTACAGCGAGAATTGCTTATCATGATAATAGAAGATTGTCCGAGAAAATATTTTCGTGCAAATAATGCACAAGAAGGCCTATTTGTTTTCATTAAAATATAAATCAATTAAAAATACTATTTGGTCAGTGGAAAAGATTGAGAAAATCTTTCTCTGAAATGTAGCCTATTTTATAGCCTACTATTTGATTTATTTATAAAAAAATAAAAAAAGGCAAGGATAGGCTACTAAATGATTTTATCAATGTAATGTGACGGCACATCCATATCTCATGTTTTCCAAATGTCTTGTACCTTTAAACATGTTATCACGTGGATGAATATGCATATGCAAATGATATGCAGATGAGGATATACAGAAACAACAGAAAACAACAGAAACAAACTTGCATAGAAAACAAGGCATTGTATATGGTTATTTCGGGGAGGTGATGCATGAGCGCACAATCTTCCGCTGACTGGGATTTATAAAGGGAATTTTGCGCAGGTTCTGGCCTACTGAATATTACGTCAGAATATTTTTTTGCGTACACCATTTTTGGCTTTCGGGCGCACATACACTTTTAGTAAGGATCCTACGCACAGTTTTATAAATGAGACCCCAGATCTTCACAATTCTAAGCATATTATCAGCCTCACACTTTTCGCAAAACACTACACACAGTGTTTTGCAAAAGAATACACTACTATCTTCAATTAGCATATTCTGTCATGATAATCTATAAAATCGCTCCTTTAGGAACTGTTGTAAGATGCCTACAGAGTGACATGCTATTGCATTTGTGTTACACTGTATTGCATGTGAAAAGACGGATACGACAGCCTGAGCAGACTCACAAATGTGCTCTACTACAACAACAACTCTTCCTCTTCTCAACATGGACTGTGTGTTCCCGGGGGTGGGGTTTATGTCAATTTTAAGGTTAGTGATGTCACTAATCGGGGAGGAATGTCCTGTAGTCCCTACCAGCTGTTTGTTGTAGTCCTTACAAAACTATTTCTTTAAAAGCAAATATCTTCCTTTGCTTTGAACTTTGAGCGCTGTAACTTTGCAGATGTTGTTTATGCTCACACAGCAATATTACACACTAACTAAAGTTAGAAAAATGAAATCATAATCGCTCATAACTCCTCAGTAAGCTTCCTCACTCCTCGATCCATGCCTCCTCACAGTGCAATTGAGATGTCCTTCAAGATGGCTGAGCTCGATCGACGCCTATTTTTCATGCGACATGCAAGCGTGTTGGAAGCGTTTCCAGGCAAAATAGAATAGGAAAATACGTTTATATGTCATTTTGACACAAATACATATAAATAAATGATATTTTGATGTTTGAAAGTCTATAGGTTTACACCGGCACGCGCATGCCCAGTGTTGGTGAATGGTCACGTGATCCGTGTTTTCAGTCGTTTTAATGTGGACGGAGATCAATTCTAATACGCAGCTAAAACGCTGGTGTGGACGGACGTATTCGTTTTAATTCTCCGTTTCTAAACTAAAACGTAGTAACGTTAGTGTTAATCTCACATAAGGATGGATAGTATATGGGCATTGGGAGGCAGGGAGAGAGATAATTGGAGGCCATGATTGATAAGGGCCAATGAAGAGAATATGGCCAGGACACCAGGGTTAAACCCCTACTGTTTTAAAGGTGCTCTAAGCGATGTCACGCATTTTTGGCTGAAACATTTTTTGTCACATACAGCAAACATCTCCTCAGTCCTCACTATCCGCTAGCTGCCTGTCCCCTGAACACACTGTAAAAAAAATGCGGTCTCTGTAGACAGCCCAGGCTCCACAAACGGCAAGAAAAACAAACTGGGCCAGCCTGCACCACGAAACATTACAAACAGTGTTCCAGCCAATAACCGACAAGAATGATTTGGGGGTGGGGGTTGGGGGGTTAGTGCGAGTAACATGAAGGGGGGTGTGAGGGAAGTTAGCTAGAGGAGAGATGTCCTAGACAACGACAACGACTAACGTTATAATTATATTCTCTTGAATTTTGATATGGCCAGCACACAACCAAAGAGACGACGTTCCGATGAACAAATAGCAAAAAAGAGGGAAAAGGAGAAGGAACGCACAGAAGGGAGGGGACGGGATGAGGAGGAGGGAGGGTCGAGCTAGCCTCCGTTTTGTTTGACACTACTTTGAACGTCAACAATAAATTACGTCACCCAACATCGCTTAGAGCACCTTTAAAGGAAGTTCCATGACCACAGAGAGGTTTAACCTCTGTATAACATCTCATTCAAAGGACGGTGCTTGTTACAGAATAGTGTTCCTGTCACTATACAGTCTGTGGCATTAGGAGCCACAGAGACCACAGATTGAGCACCCCCTGCTGGCCTCACTAACACCTCTTCCAGCAGCAACCTTGTTTAAAAATCGATATAGAGCAAGAATTCATTATCTGAATGCCGTGCCATCATAATTTGTGATTGTAGCACTTTTAATCAAGAGTGAGTATGTGTTCTGTCTGTCTACTCTGAGCGAGTTCATGCTAATGGAGGGTTTCGTGCGAACACACAGAATTTAGCAACAACCCATCTTCCCCTTTCTCTGTCTGTGAAGCTGTCTGTCTGTTTCTGTTTTCTCTCCAACTCTCAAAATGAAAACAGACAAATCTTTTTCTGGTAAAATTGGACATTTCATACTGTTCGATACATGATGCAATGGTGAAGTCACATTTATTTTGCTTATGTCTTACACATTGAACTGCTTTCCTTAGAAACCTATCTTCCCCTTTCCCCTCATCTCGTTGACACTATCTCTACCCCCCTGCTTCCTTTGATGGAAACTCTGCCATAGGTTACACAACACCATACATTTCTACCATGTGCTCAGTGTCATCATGACAGAGTAAGAAATTAGTGATTTTTGACTCAACTCTTCAAATCTATCTATCTATCTATCTATCTATCTATCTATCTATCTATCTATCTATCTATCTATCTATCTATCTATCTATCTATCTATCTATCTATCTATCTATCTATCTATCTATCTATCTATCTGTCTGTCTATCTATCTATCTATCTATCTATCTATCTATCTATCTATCTATCTATCTATCTATCTATCTATCTATATCTAGATATAATAGTTAAACTATTTTTGTACATATTTTCTTACCTCTGGACTGACATCATTCTAACAATTAATCTAATATATAATTAGTTCAACAACAATCTCCAAGGAAGCCTACTTAATGTAATCTTGAGGACTATTATTTAAAATAATAATTTGAACTGATTGTGACAGATTGAATTTTGATTCATTTACATTCAATCATTTAGCAGACACTTTTTTTCAGTGTGCACTAGGACAGAACTGCTTATGTAATATATTAGCTCTTAGTCATACCTATTGCAAATGTACACAAACTTATCGAATCAGTAGTGAAAATCCCATTGTACGTCATAACAGATTGGCAGCGGAAGTTGAGGTTAGTGCAACATGGAATTTCAGGGGTGCATTCATTTAACCCATACAGTACATGACCTTAGAAAGCAATACTGATATATTTGAGAGTATCTGTCTCATCACTGTTTCTATTTCTGCTTGGGAGTGAAAGATGATAATTCAGTGGTTAAAAAAATACACTGTCTTGTATAATCCATGGGAAAGAAAGAGTGCAATACTCTCATCAAGAGACTTTTTGGGTCACACAGACTTTGAATACACCCATGCTGAATGAAAGTTAAAGATGGTATTACATCATAATATAATATAATATAATATAATTAATATAATATAATATAATATAATATAATATAATATAATATAATATAATATAATATAATATAATATAATATAATATAATATAATATAATATAATATTTTCTCTTGACCATAGATGGCGGAAAAAAACTCATATTAACATTTAATGAGTAACTATGCTCTTATTAACTTTGTCATTTCATCTGAATATCAACATTTGTGAGATTTAGTCATGAAAACCTGTTTGATTAATTTATCTAATTTTGTTCTCTGTAAAATAGTGATTTGTGACATATTATAATGAATATAAAATGCTTTTTTTGACTATTTGTTATTGAGGGATTTGTGGACACATTCATGTTTTTAGATTTGTGAAGTCATTTTTATTATTATTTTGAGGTCAAAAGGTAAAATTAGACCCTTGGGGTGAGATGGCCTCTATGTAAACGTCTTGTGCTATTACACGTACAATAGCTGTTTCTATTTATTTTTCTTAACACATTGGCTGATGATGACTGTCCCTCAAAAATCAAAGAAAAAATATTAAATCATATTTTACATACAGACTTGTGGTAAAAAAAAGAAAAACAACAACTATGAGCAAACTATCTTAATAATCTTAAACATAAGTTTCATTTACTATATCCAAATTATGCTTTAATAATCTCAGATTTGGTATTATTCTCTGTTCATGACGTTTTATTTTTTAACAGAGTTCAAGTGAATGTAGTAAAAAGTGGCTGTAGTAAAATAAAAGCTACATAATACACTGTATCATAACTATCATTAATAACATTTAAAAATTACATTGTTCATTTAGTTAGTAAGAAATAACTTGGAACTTTTTTATGATATTTTTGTATATACTCATATATGAATGTACATGAACTACTGGTCTCTCAAGTATTATAATGTTTGGTATGATTTATTAACGCATAGTCATCAATAACCTTAAGTATGCTTTGACCCATAATTGGTCTGTCTACGTCACTGTAAAAAAAAGAGGAATTTCCCCTGCAGGATATATAAATTCTGAACATGATGAGGCTTTGTTACTGCTGGAGTCTGGTGACTTTGTACATTTT
Source organism: Rutilus rutilus (assembly GCF_951802725.1). Lineage (NCBI taxonomy): Eukaryota > Metazoa > Chordata > Actinopteri > Cypriniformes > Leuciscidae > Rutilus > Rutilus rutilus. The sequence continues at coordinate 9,813,038 of NC_140224.1, forward strand.
CTTTTTCATTGCTGTTGTTATAATGAACTTCCAGGGTAAGCCTTTTCATTTTTGAATTATATGAAATAATGATTCTAAAGAATTTTGTTTAATATACTGTTTTCAGTAATGTTTGCATAATGCTATACTATTTATACCACTTTAATATAGGTTTATAAGATTGATGTATTAAACAATATAAATGAATAAGTGTTTGGAAATAAGTTAGGTAACTACAGTACCAGTCAATCAGAATCAGGAGCATATATGTGAAATCATGATGTCCAGCCATGACTGAAGCACATGTGAGTGTTTGAGCCTGCGTCACAGTTACGCACTTCTAATTGCGTCTCTCTCTCTCTCCTCCTGTAGCTCTGTTATTCATGTTAGTGGGAATCGTGGGAATCGTGAGATCTGCCCCTGTCCCTCAGAATTTGGACATTATGGACAAGGAAACTATTGAACAGGCACACAGTTTAATCAGAGAAATTCTTAAAGATATTCCTACAGTGCACGCAGCCTGGATAAACAGCAAGGTAAGCACATCTGTTTCAGGGCTGCACAACGTCCTCCATACTAAGAAGAGTAGTCAATCAATATGGGGTTTTCACTGATTGATTCTTAAACGTTTTCATTTGGTCCCTCTGAACTTGAATATTTGGTAACATGCTTGCTGTTTAACCTATTTATAGCCTTTTTACATGTGCATTGGCTTGTGGTTAGGATAGTCTAGTGGCCAAAGATCTGGGCTGGCAATTGAAGAGTTCATCTTTGAACATATCACCATTGTGCCCTGGATTAAGACCTGAACTGAACTGCAAATGTTAATACAAAAATGTTTGCCTTAACTTCATATCCATAGCTATCAGTATATATAACTCTACAAGCATACAATATTTGGACGCGTTTGGACACTTTGGTCACATTAAAATCCGACTGGCATCTCACCAGATTCTAAAACCTTTCTCAGAATAACCTCACTTTGTAATGAATTTTAAAGGAGTTTCACAGCAGAGTTTCCTAGAGTAACAATCAGTGTAGTTCGCATTAACTGTGGACTGTGTTCGACATTGTCTGACAACCATAACATGTCCAAATACTTTTTGGGGCCTCTGTATGCAAATGTACTTTGCTCTGGCATGTCTGTGGGGTTTTAGAGTATGAATCCATGGTGTACAAGAAATTTTGTCCTGTCGTGTTTAAACACGTCAAATGCTTATCTTTTCTATCAGAGTCTGACTTTGGGGCACAACTCAACTAGGCTGCAGCTTCAGTACTTAAAGACACAAATGATACCCTCTGCCCCAGTTCTCCAGAACATCTCTAGTAACTTCAGTCTGGTGAGTTCCATTCCATTTTTATTTTTTTACATGAATGAATGCCATTTGCCAAGTCAAGCATGTCTGTTGCTCTTCATCATACTTAGCTAAGAATATATACAAATCCCTAAAACGGTGTAGTATTGTAAAGTACTGCACCATTTGTGCCTCAGACATGAATAATATTAGGCCTACTCTTGATTTCTGAGAGACGCACCGAGATGGCAACGAGGCTATTTAATTTGCGATCTGGCTGTGGTCATTTCATTTATAGAGTTTACACTCATTCACATTCACACACACACACACACACACACACACACACACACACACACACACACACACACACACACACACATTAGTGCATAGTGATTGTAGTGGTTTATGTGTAGTATCGTTCTATCCCTTGGCTCAGTTGTTATACAGCAAACACAAGGAGTGACTGTGTCTGCCGAATTCTTTTCCATTTATTTGGTAGAATTTCTCCATTATATGTGCCTTTCTGAATAAGGTATTCAGTTTCTGGAGAATCCGATTGTGCTATTCCTTTTCTAAGCAATCTGACTTTTGTAAAAAAAAAAAAAAGAAGGAAAAAAAGTAAAAAAAGTAAATTAAACAAAGATTATTGATATTGAAGTACATTTTACAAGAAAATACTTTCATGTTGTTCAAATAATTATTAGGCTTCTTTTATGGACTTCTTGATGGCAGATTTTCAGAGGAACACAATTTAAAAGACAAATATAACAGGACTGAAAGTTCAGCAAATAAATTGTGAGATCTCTCCGTTATTGTCACAGGAAACCTGCTTTGCTCACATAGTGAAGGGACTGCAACTACATCTGCATCTCTTGAAAGAGATCAGCAAATCAACCACGCTGAACCAGACAGACCAGGTGAAAGGACTTCAGACTGAAATTCAAGACCTTCTGGATATAATCGACAAGGTATGGAGTTAGACTTGGTGACTGTTCTTCTGTTAAACCAAGAGGAAATTTATATGATTGTTTTGTACTACTATTTTGCAGTCTCAGTTCCTGAATTGCATGAGTGTTAGTCATGGCTTGATTTAGAAACTTACTTTCAAGCACTGCTAAATTTATGTCTGGAATCATATTGCAGTGTCCAACTTAGGATAGCATTCAAGTAGTGTGTTTAATTTAAATAGGGAAAGTCAACCTGATCTTATGAAAAGTCGTAATAAGATATTACGCAAAAAAAAAAAAAAAATTACTACATACCTTACATACTTTGGATGTTATATATTTGTTTTTTTATTATTATTAAGACCTTTGGACAAAAAAATGACCCGTCACGTCATTAACCCATTTATGTATTTTCACAGTGGCAGACAAAGGCAGGATTTGACCAGTCAAAGCAGGCATCAGACAACCATCATGATCTGACCAAACATCTGACAGGTGAATACATGACTCAGGTGGCAGCCCACCTCACTCTGCAACAGCTTCAGGACTTCAGTAGTGACGTCCTTCGCAGTATCCTCAGTATGACCTCCGATAAGTCCATCTCAGAGAATACTATCACTGTGCAGCTCTAATGCACAAAATGTACTTCAGTTTTAACGTGAACACTTAGTGGTGACAAGGGTGAATTGCAAAGTTTAGTCTTCACTCGCTGTCTCCAGAACTATGGCCGATCAAAATTGTAACCTTGTAGCGCCGTTTTTTTTTTTTTTTTTCATACACATGTACTGTACCCTGATGTATGTGTAAAAACTGAAGTATACTTTGCGTTGCAACATGGTAAAGTGACAAGCAAAACAAACAAACAAACAAACAAAAACAGCTGATATGTTGTAAGGGTACATTTACACAACGACGATGTACTAAAAACAGAAACGTTTTTCCTTGGAGTTTTTGCAAAGAATCGAGTACAGACGACAGCATTGTCAAAACGATCCCTGTACACACAAATCCACGAAAATGACTATTATGGATGCCAGGCCAGTAGTTGGCGATGCTACTTTGTAAATAAACATTACACGCCTATTGATTGACATCAACGTTATCACAAATGAACTTTTTTTTTTGTTTGTTTACACATAGGCGATAACGGAGTAGTTTTAAAAGAAACTTGACCTTTGAAATCTGTTTTTTAAAGGTTGCATTTTCAGGCCCCCAAAATGCTGTTGTCGTATGAAAGAACAGCCAAAACGCATAAAAAGATTTTGTGTAAATGGCCCCTAATTGGCTGTGTGTTTTTGTTGCATCATTCAGCATCTTTGTTTTCAAGGTAGATAGGCAACTTATTTGTCTCTGGAAACTTTCATGTTGCACCATGAGTTTTCTCAGTATTTTGTGCATTTATTATTATTTATTATTTATTTGGTATTTCACTTATCATCGTATTTATTATTTATTAAGTAATTTATTTACCAATTTACCCTTAAACTACTGTATTTTTTACAATCTGCCTCAGAAAGCAACATATAATTTAACTCAATATGTGAAATATTTTTCAGTATTATATAATCCTATACAACGGTTATTTATTGAGCACATGACCATGTCTCATAAGTTGTTAAATGAGATCATGGTCATTGGATTGATCTCCTGATCTCTGTGAGAACCTACTGCTTTTATTACTCATTTCATGTGATATTATGTTCTTGTTTTTGTTTTTCTTACTTATACAAAAGCACCCATAAAGGAGATTTCATTTTATTGTATGTATGGTTCAACTAAATATTGTTATTTATTTATTTGTGTGAAGAATACATGTATTTATTTTTGCCATTATTTGTATATGAAATATTTAAAGATGTCTCACATTTGATAAAAATAAAAGAAAAATATATATTTTGACAAGTTTGTGTTTTAATGAGTGTTCTAATGAGTGTTAAACACTTATTGTTATTTGTCAGTTGCTCATATTTTCTCTGGGTATTTGTCTGTAATTGGGATGTAATTTTGTCATATTTAGAGAGAAGACAATTAATTAATACATAATGATAACAACCCATTCAGTTATAGACAGATATGCACACCAAGGTGGTTATGTGGCCACGACACAACACATTGTTGTCGTGGTTGGCTGCACAGATCTAAGAAATAACCAAAACAATTTTGCGAAGTGATATGGAACTGTAATGCGGTCGACAGACCTGGAACTATACTTCAGCTGTGCATTTACTGAAAATAAAGAGTAAAGGGTGCAACAGTGCCCATCTTTTTCAGTTGCCTTTGTTAAAGTGTTATAAGCCATAAACCAAACCAAACGGCTACGAGGTGAATCCTATTTGAATGATTTGAAGGACAATACTATTTGAAAATGGGATAAAAAGACAACAGTACACTTCTGTGCACGTAACCGCTGTAATGAGGGATAGAACTACAATCCTATGAAGCAGTGTGAATGACATGATCGATTAATACTATAGTTGTTGATTATATATAAACAATATAATTTAGGTTTACTGCAAAATATGCATATAAGTCCTAAAGAAGTATTTTAAGAGCGCATGAAGACAATTTGCTCGATGCAGTTCACTGATTGGCGGAGCTTCTTGCATAATTATGAGGAATGTTGTTTTTCATAGGAATTCTGATGTTAAAATTACGTTAAATAATGCAGACTGATGGCTTCAACAAAAGAATACCTCTACAGTTAACTGTGATAGTTTCCTTTTGTTACCAAAAATGAGGTGACAAAACATTTACATGTATCAAATCATTTACAACTAGCTGAAATTCTTCAATAAATGCAGAAAATCTTCATCAGGCATACCTCTCTTGACCCCATGTTGAGATCTGGGGAGTAAGGTGTAGAGGCGTTGTGCTCGCTGTGTAAACATGGTGGTTATTGTATTTCTAAACCAGTGTTTCCCAACCCTGTTCCTGGAGGCACACCGACACTATATATTTTCCAACTCTTTATAATCAAACACACTTGAATCAACTCATAAGCTTGTTAGAGACTCCAAGACCAGAAATATGTGTGTCAGACAAGACATCCAAATTGTGCACTGTTGGGAAACCCTGTTCTAGACTAAATGTGAGCATGCATTTACTTATCTCACTTGCACAAAAAACAGATTCAGTATTCGTCAAAATGAATAAATCAGTAAAAAACAAACTCAAAATCTTATGCAAACCTGCAATAATTAAATATGTCAAATAATGCTAATATCTTTGCTGCTGACCTTCAATGATCCAATTCAACCAAATTTGGTGTGAAAGGGCCTACCAAACAAACAACAAACAAACAAGCCCAGCCCCGATGAGAAAAAGTAACGCAAAAGTAAAATAACACATTACTTTCCATAAAAAGTATCTAAGTAACACAATTAGTTACTTTTTTAGAGAGTAACGCAATATTTACTGATATTTACAATGATTATGTTAACAATATACTTTAAAAGAATCTACTTGCAAAATGAATGGAATTTTATAGAACATTTAATTGTAATTTTATTTATAATTGCTAAAAAAATTTTTTTATAGTTTAAATTTATATTAAATGCAATTACTTGAGCTTAAGAGTGCTTTTTTGATCCACTGAAGTATTACTTCAGTACATATGTAATGTCATAATTCTGTTATCTTTGAAATATGGTTAGTGTTCTGCTGAAAGTACTGACAAGAATTTATGGTAAACTAAAAATATAATTTAATGTCATTTATATTGAAACTGTCAAGGGTGGTTGCAGGAAGGCAGACGAAGAAGAAGATATATTTCCAAAACGAAGTTTTAATAATAATAATTCAAATAGACAGGAAAACAGGCAGGAGCAACACACACTAAACGTAGACGTGACCAGATAACAAACAGAGGGAAAGGAGGAACCTAAATTCACATTGAGGATGAGGAGATAACGAACAGGTGTGATGATCTGATGAGTGTCCATGACAGCTGATGACTGGCGGGAAACAAAGACAAAGAACACATGTGACTGAATCTGAAGAAAATCAACTGAAAGTCCATGAAAGCAAACTAACTGAACATAACTGTGACAGAAACGTGTATATATCATGTATTTAAATATCTTTGTAATTACACATTTGTAATGATGAAGTTCACTTACACTCACCTAAAGGATTATTAGGAACACCATACTAATACTGTGTTTGACCCCCTTTCGCCTTCAGAACTGCCTTAATTCTACGTGGCATTGATTCAACAAGGTGCTGAAAGCATTCTTTAGAAATGTTGGCCCATATTGATAGGATAGCATCTTGCAGTTGATGGAGATTTGTGGGATGCACATCCAGGGCACGAAGCTCCCGTTCCACCACATCCCAAAGATGCTCTATTGGGTTGAGATCTGGTGACTGTGGGGGCCATTTTAGTACAGTGAACTCATTGTCATGTTCAAGAAACCAATTTGAAATGATTCGAGCTTTGTGACATGGTGCATTATCCTGCTGGAAGTAGACATCAGAGGATGGGTACATGGTGGTCATAAAGGGATTGACATGGTCAGAAACAATGCTCAGGTAGGCCGTGGCATTTAAACGATGCCCATTTGGCACTAAGGGGCCTAAAGTGTGCCAAGAAAACATCCCCCACACCATTACACCACCACCACCAGCCTGCACAGTGGTAACAAGGCATGATGGATCCATGTTCTCATTCTGTTTACGCCAAATTCTGACTCTACCATCTGAATGTCTCAACAGAAATCGAGACTCATCAGACCAGGCAACATTTTTCCAGTCTTCAACTGTTCAATTTTGGTGAGCTTGTGCAAATTGTAGCCTCTTTTTCCTATTTGTAGTGGAGATGAGTGGTACCCGGTGGGGTCTTCTGCTGTTGTAGCCTATCCGCCTCAAGGTTGTGCGTGTTGTGGCTTCACAAATGCTTTGCTGCATACCTCGGTTGTAACCAGTGGTTATTTCAGTCAAAGTTGCTCTTCTATCAGCTTGAATCAGTCGGCCCATTCTCCTCTGACCTCTAGCATCAACAAGGCATTTTCGTCCACAGGACTGCCTTATACTGGATGTTTTTCCCTTTTCACACCATTCTTTGTAAACCCTAGAAATGGTTGTGCGTGAAAATCCCAGTAACTGAGCAGATTGTGAAATACTCAGACCGGCCCGTCTGGCACCAATAACCATGCCACGCTCAAAATTGCTTAAATCACCTTTCTTTCCCATTCTGACATTCAGTTTGGAGTTCAGGAGATTGTCTTGACCAGGACCACACCCCTAAATGCATTGAAGCAACTGCCATGTGATTGGTTGATTAGATAATTGCATTAATGAGAAATTGAACAGGTGTTCCTAATAATCCTTTAGGTGAGTGTATATATTCACTATATTGAATAACACACTACAGTTACAATTATAATCAAGTTAACACTTCAATGTCAGTGTGCTTCTTTAAAGCGACGTTGAGAAAATCATCAACCGTGTGGTGCTGGAGCAATTTATCGCTCATCTACCTAAGAAGACGGCAGAGTGGGTCCAGTGTCACCGACCTCTCCTCCTTTTTCCCCGCTCTCTCTACGCCAATTCCTTGGCCCACGTCTGGGCCGGCCTGCTGGCGTGACCCGGATCATTTTTATTGATAATGATGGACATAGGGACAATGATCCAGGTCCCAGACGTCCAGCAGGCAGCCCACGATCAGGCTGGCCGGTACCAAATACCTGTGAATACCTATCAGGCTCTATTGGATTCAGGCTGTAACCAAACCTTGGGTTTTGGGTAAGGTGTGTGCACAGGGATGTGGTGAATTATCCGTTAATGTAAGCCATGATTCAATTTAGGGGTCAAAAGCATAGTATAGAGGTGGCAGTTAACCAGCACCTCCGACATCAGCTGATTCTGGGATCAAATTGGCCAGCTTTTAATGAATTATTGAGAGGGTTATGTGCGGATGTCTCTTGTATTAAGAAAGAGCATGGTAAGGGGGCAGACGTACGGATGGGAGAGGCTGAGCTGGGACCTCAGAGACTGGATTTAGGGGAACCGAGCGATATCCGAGGCAGTGGCACTCCGCAACATTTTGGCTAAGAGTGTCACGGACACACTGTTTCGCTTAATCTCCCAGGTGGGGATCTCGAAAGAGATTCTCACTGATCAGGGCACGGCATTCATGTCACGTACATTACGCAAACTTTACGAGTTATTGGGCAGCGTCTATCACCCACAAACGGACGGACTGGTCAAACGGTTTAATCGCACGTTAAAGACCATGATTCGCTATTCGTTCACGAGGACGCCAAAAATTGGGTTGGAACCCCTGTTGTTTGCTGTGTGTGAGCTCCCGCAAGCCTCCACGGGGTTTTCCCCCTTCAAGCTCCTTTATGGACATCAGCCCCGCAGCGCGCTAGAAAGTTACATCTGAAAAGGTATTCAAGCTTTTTTAAATATGCATAATAGGTATTTTTTCTCAAAAGAAGGCATATCATTCAGCTGAAATAGGTTTCCAAACTATTTGACCAGGGACCACTAAATATGATGATCTCCTTATAAAGGAGTCCAAAGGCCTACTGTGTGAGATTTCTTTTTTTTTTTTACAAATCTAAAATAAGAGTCCAATCAAATAAACAGAATAACTGATTTTACTGAGAAAAATAAATAAAGGGTATCCTCTGACAGACACTGTTCTGACGCTGTGGGCACTGGGCATTCCTTGACGTCGAAAGGGCATTATTGACATACAGGATATTATGTAACAAGTTCTGTTTTTATCCAGTTCTTTTTTGAGTATTCTTTTCCATTTGATTATACACTGGTATTTCCAAGTCATACAAGTCCTCTGGTTTCGGTCTTTTTTTTTTTTTTGCTGACTAGCAACAAATTGAGTTTACTCACTTTAACCACTATGAGTCATGCCCACTACAGTTAATTTTCTTCTTAATTAGTGGATTATTATTTAAGATCCATTAGTGGTTATATCACACATCACTGTTCTCTAATTAAAAATTTGGTTTAACTTTATTTTGATGGTGCCTTTAACACCTTCTGTTGACATTAAGGTATTTTTTAAGACAAAAGCCATGACATAATATTCATCAGCCCTAATTTTCACAAACCTCAAGAGTGTCTCTTAAATACATTAATCTTTCTTTGTTTTAAGGGATCTTTTGGTTTGTCTGAACTGCCTGGGTCAGTTTGCATCAGCTGGATTTGGTACTGTTGGGTTGGTCTTTGTGCTTTGCCTTGCTCTCAAATGTTGAGCAACAACATTTTATGATGGCAAGTGTCAAGATTAAAACATTTTTTAAAAAGCCTGACATGAAATAATAATAAAAAAAAAATCCTGAAAAAAAATAAATAGTTTATTTAACCTTTAGACAATAATTGATGTTTGCATATGTGTTTTTGTTTAAAAAACAAACAAAAAAAAAAACATTTATTTAGTTTCATACTAACAAACTGAAAATAGAATAAACAAGGCATATACATGTACAAAAAATACATTATACACACCCTCATTCCCTCACTCGCTCAACCCAAAAACGACATACGCACACCCACCCACATACACACACAAACAATACAAACCAAACTAACACAATTCTACATTTATCGAATCCCCCCTACTGAGTGATCTACCATTGTCTCCCTCCCCCTCCCCCTCCCGGCAAGAGATTTAGTAACTTGAAGAGTTTCCGACCAAGATCTTATGGTCTTTTCCTTAGCACCGTGAGTCCGTGCCACCAAGAGCTCTAAAGTAAGAATATCTAACAGCAAGTTCCACCAATGATGTAGTGAAAGAGTATGTGGTGGTTTCCACCGTATAACCAGGATTTTCTTTGCAGTAGTTAGGCCAGAAAGCCAAATTCTTTTTTCATGCACAGACATCGGAACCCAAGAGTTATAATATTTTTATTTTTTTAGGCTATTATGGTTCATAAAGTATGATATAGGAAATATGGAGTTCATACGTTAGGAAGAACAGAGTAAAACTAAATAATTTGGTGCTGTTAAAAAGTAAAATTCTGATTTTAAAATGCTTAAATCAGTGTAAATTAAATGTAAATCAGTTAGATCTTTATAACAATATAGCAGACTAGTTGCATAAAATGCATTTTAATATCAGTTGTCACATCTCCCAATGGTATCTCTCAGTAAGATGATATATAATCAAATCGCTGTAGTTTTTATTGTGGGGGTGGGGGTCACATAATGCAATGTTGTACAATGATGATCGAGAGATAAACATTCCTTAAAAGTCTGATGTATCATATTTGATACATTTTAACTTAATGATTTTTTTTTTAGAACAAAAACAAGTAAATCTAAGTTGATTAGTGCGGTAAATGTTCTTTTTGCAATATTACTAAAAATATAAAAAGTTATTCTAACGTTTACTTTATAAAAATTTGTAAACATTTCACAGCAAAAAGACACGTACTATGTACAGTTTTAGAATATGATATATGGAATTAAAAGGTTAAAAAAAGGGTAAAATATCAGTCAGATGACAGAAGGCATGTAGTAGATTGTGTACAAGATCTTGACCAGAAATTGATGCATATATCGATGGAAATAACGTCACTCCATTTATTTCCATCAAGAGGAGCATTCATTTTTGGTCAAGATCTTGTTTTGCCAAGCACTCTGTAAAGTCTACTCCAGCACATCCCAAAGACGTTCAATGAATTTAAGGTCTGGACTCAGAAGTGCCAATTCATGTATGAAAATGATTTTATACACCCTCAACCGTTCTTTCACAATTTGAAATTTCAGACTCGTTTGTCTGTTTAAATCCAAACAGCGACTTTCTTTTTGGCTGGGCAGTGTAACGTTATATTTATAGATGTAAAGAAAATTTGAAACAATGAAAAATACATTTTGTAAATCTTATTTTAATCAAAGAATTAAATTCGGGCAGATTGAGAAAAGGTGGCCAACGGTACATATTATCCACAGACAGATATTTCTTAGTGTGAAACCAGAGATGATTCTGAAAGTTCAGTGGAAATCGAGTAAGTAACCGCTGCTGAACAAACACTTTTGCTCATGTTTGTTGACAGGCCTAGTGTGCAACATAAAGACACATTTTTAAAAAGACACTTCAAAGAGAAGCAACATCTCTAACAATTTTACCATTTTATTGGAATTTTTGTAAAAATATACAATTTTAGAGTTCCAAATCACAGTCATTGTTTATAAAAACACAAAAAAGTTGTCAACAGGCAACAATGCATGAACTGTTAAACCATATATAAAAACAAACATTATACCACAAAGTTACTTTATGTTTCCACTTCTGAGTGATGGAAATAAATGTCAAATTAATGTGAACAGTCAGCTGCCAGCTACTCTCTGTGTGTCAAATCAGAACTAACACTGAGCTGTCCTCAAGACGACAGACGTAAAGGCAACATCCCACCTGGTGGGTTACTGGAAGCCTATGTAGATGATGAGAAATTACTCTTTTGGGAAGGGAGGTCATAGCAGTTTCCTCACTCTTGCACACCCATCAAAACCACATATTCCTATAGGCGTGCTGGAGTGAATGTCCTCTATAGAGCAGCGATGGCTTTAGCTGCCATCCTCCGGCCCAGGGGAAGGCTCAAGTCTGTGATGGACAGCACAGTTTTGGGTTTTGCAAGTGCCTGAAGCTTCACCAGTTCTGAAATCTGTGAAGACATATTCAAAAAGTAAAGGTTTTCCATACTAAAATTTAGAGCTGAACGATAATTTTAAATGATAATAATAAATTATGCCAAAAAATGTTTTTCAGTGTCCTTAGTACTACTTACTGTAGTAATAATAACAGTTAATTATGCACAATTACATGCAACTAACTCTATAGTAAGTACATGTTGTTAATTAATATTACTCAGTACTTAAATGAATAATTACACTGTAACAATGACACCTTAAAACAAAGTGTAACCGATTTTGATTATTGATCAAAACTTCTCATTTGAGAATTTTCTTTGGTTACACTTTATTTTACGTTGTCCTTGTTACAGTGTAATTATTCATTTAAGTACTAAGTAATATCAATTAACAACATGTACTTAATATTGGGTTTCGCTTTAGTTTAGAGGTAATTGCATGCAAAAATGCACAATTTAATGTAAATAAAGTGTTACCATTTCTTTTTACATTTCATTAGAATTTTTGCACATTCATATAAGCACAAATCAAGAGAACGCCAACTCATACGCAGAGTTTATTTTATCTCATCTAGTTTCCTGAATTATTATGTATTATTTACATCAACACACTCTCAACATTATGAAAAATGGTAAAACCTTAATTCTTAATATTATTCCAGATATTCCAAATTGTAAATTTTTTCCTATTAAAACAACAAAACTTTGTATTGTAGCACAGAGGTTGCACAAGTGCATCCACAATCGCAAACAGTCAAGTTTTTGTTTGGATTTATTACAGTCAGTCACTGAGAATGTTTGATCCCAGATTTAGTCATAGCAAATAGCACAAGCGGCCCCATGAATGAACACAGTTTGGCTGTATTAAGCTTTCTTTTGAGCAGAATAATCGCAATGAAGATCGCTAAACTCCAACAAACATGTTTGTCAGCGTTTTCAGATCATCAGCGCTTTATGCAGTGCAGAAAGAGCATGTGCACATGGTTGCCAGGTTGGGAAGATTAAGTAGAACACTAGGCAGAAATGAATCCACAGAAAAGCTCTGATTGGGGGGGGGGGGTTAAACTCTTGACATCTGGTGACCAAAGCAATGCAAGATATCAGAAATGTCAAATTATAAATATCAAGCAGACGATTATACCAATTTAAGTGAGAGAAGCAGAAATTTTAATCATGATTCAAATACGATTAATTGTGCAGCTTTACCAGAATGCTGAATGTATATCAGTGTGTGTGTTGTGCATGTATAGTACTGTAGATGATTCCCTCACCATGGTAAAGGGCAAAAATTGCAAGATACTGCCCCGGCTGCCCTGTTCTGAGCACTCCACACACTCCTCGATAAAGCTCTGAACAAACTGTGTGTGAGGGCCTGCTGTCTTAGACCCCAAAAGAGAGGAAATCAACAGGAACAGATTTGCTAGAAAGAAAAAAAAGAGAGACAAGAATCTGCTTGTAAGCACGGCTTGTAAGAGGTAGTGCAGTGGTGGTACTACAGTACAGAGATGGTAATACCATGTTATTTAATCTATATAGTGGGACTAAATGTTTATCAGATATGCAGCACAAACCTAGCACTCTGTTGAGAGGGTCTCTCATATTGACGGTGTGAAGCTGAGAAGCAGACAGTGAAGTGCTCATGGAACGGTCACCTAGAAAGATAACATCAGTTTATTTAGTGTCAGTTTTAACAGACCAAAATGTTGTAACATATATAGAAACCGTAAAAAAATTGTACTATGTCACAGTGGCCATCAAAGCGGATTTCACTATACTTCCCTTTCTCGGTTTACTGCATGAATAAAATCAACACTTTCATTTTCATCTCTTCCTCCTTTTTTAGTGAAAGTGACAAAACAGTCAATGCTTCCAGAAACTTCTTATAACAATACAGTTTTCTCGATATTCTCACTTTCTATTTTCTATCTATCCATTTACGTTTATTCATTGAGCAGATGCTTTTATCCAAAGTGGCTTACAAATGAGGAATGCAACAAGCTGTTCACCCTAAAAAGACAATAATGTGAGAAGTGCTACCAATTCAAAGTTTCAATCGTTGTCCAGATTAGTACAAGATTAGAACAGGGAGGAAAAAAAAAAAAATTCTATATTTTTAATGAAGTAACAGTTATCTTAAAGGCATTTAAAAATATTTGTATGAATTAAGCAAATAATCTTAATCTAAATGAAGGAAATGAACAAAAATGTTTTTTTGGTTTGTCTTTGAAAAATTATTTTTGGAAAATTAGTTTCATCCATTGTGTCATGGACATATTGAGTGATACTGCCACAGGAAGCTCAAAACTATCGCAAGCTATGTTGCATTTTTGTGGGGATTTTTCTGCACAATTCACATCTTACTATTATTGCAGCATAGGCAGATTTGGTTAACACGTTTCTAGATTGACTGACAGATAAAAATCGCACATTAATCCTCAGATGGACGTGATTATAATGCAGTTGTTTTTTGTGCAGCTTGTGTTAAGTGGGGCAGGCAGGAAATGACCTGGACTGGATAGCATGACAGTCTCGTCCTCATTGGAGCTAAGCAGACGCATCAGTTTAGATGGCTGTGTGTCATCCAAAGGGAACAGGCTGGTGTAGTCCTACAAACAAAGAGAGAACAATGAGTGAGACTTAAATCTTAGTTTAAGTTTTAAGAAGTATGTGCTAAAGGGGTAAGACATACATGTGTTAATTATGCAAATGTCTGTAGAATAGAATAGAATGAGGCATTTATATAGCGCTTTCATATGTACTACTGTACACCCAAAGCGCTTTACAATCATATCAGGGAATCTCTCCTCAACCCCCACCAGTGTGTAGCATCCACTTGGATGATGCGACGGCAGCCACAGTACAACGGCGCCAGTGCGCTCACCACACACCAGCTATAGGTGGAGAGGAGAGAGAGTGATATAGCCAATTCAATGGAAGAGGATTATTAGGAGGCCATGATTGGTAAGGGCCAATGGGTGGAATATGGCCAGGACACCGGGGTTACACCCCTACTCTTTACGAGAAGTGCCATGGGATTTTTAATGACCACAGAGAGTCAGGACCTCGGTTTAACGTCTCATCCGAAGGACGGATCTTACGGTCTGTAAGCATACACAGCATGACTGAGTTCAGTTAAAGTGACCCAATATGCTTTTTCAGACATTACCTTTCATGTAGTGTGTAATACAGATGTTTGTGAATGTAAAGGTCTGAAAAGTTCTAAAGATCAAAGTAAACAATAAATGGAGTTATTATCGGTCTCCCAAAGAAAAAAAAAGATTGATTTTGAACTGCCTGAAACGAGTCATCAGTAATTCCAGTCTTACTTCCTGCCCAGACCTACGTAGGTTTGTAACAAATTTGTATAATGCCAGCCTACGGTCTTCATAGGCTGCCCGCGAACAACGTCTACTTTGACCCGTCCTCAAACACCAGTTGTAGCCGAGGACTGGAAGAGATTAGTTTCTTGTTGTCGACATGTCGAGAAGACGCAGTTTTCTGCGCTGTGAAAGCAAATCCACTTAGCAAGCAATTATCAAGGATGAGCACCCAGGCTCAAATTGATACGGTAAAATTGTAACTGTTCATATCACTGAGGCTCAACTGCTAAAGAAGCCTCTGGAGCAGAAATTTAGATACAGTCATTCAAATAGGCATTTCCTTACTGACACACGCTGTAAGCGGTAGACCAATCACAACAGACTGGGCATTCTGACCAATCAGAGCAGAGTAGGCTCTCTGAAAGGAGAGGTTTAGAGAGACCAAATTCTTTATCGAACCTTTTCAGACACTGTGAAAAAAGGAGGTGATGCTGCAATATATATATATATATATATATCTCATGCAAAAGTGTAGGTGTTTTTTGACCTTGTATGCATTTAAACCTATTAGGAGACATCCAAAACAAAATTAGGAATCTTTACAAAAGCATAATAGAGGCAATATAAAATATAAATGTAAGAAACCAACCTCTATATCCTCACGTTGTCTCTTGCGCTGTCGTGCCGATGCTTGACCCTTATGATGAGACGAGTAAGAACTGAGAGCACACCACACTGACAACCTATAACACACAGCCGCACACATTATCATTTTTTCATAAAGACTTTATGAAATCAAAATAGGATTTCTGTGGCTTTTAGTTAGTTTTGAAGTTAACATCTGGGTCAATGACGTGGCGTGTCAGTTCTGGTGTCCAAAGCACATGCGTAATATTTTTAAAATACTATAAAAAAATTATACATTTTTAAATGCACTTCATTAAATGACTCAACTTACCCCTCTTTAATTACTCATGTGAGAATTCATTATAAATAATTAATCCTTAAGGAACCATTGAACTTAAAAGTCCCAAAATGTCATTCCGAGTAACTGTCCCGGCTTAAAATCTGAATACAAAAATATGACAAAAATGTAAAAAATATAAATAAAAGCATTTAAAATCTACTTGGGCATAATTCCATTGATGTTTTCAATGATACCTACAAATACAGTGATAATACTAAGCTTACTTACATTTTTATGACAGAAAAACTAATGAAAGGTCATTATGACATCAATGACCATTTTGGACCATAATGCATTTTGGTATGTCATGTGACATAATATTGTATCAAAAAGAAGACCATGAAGGAGCTCCAGAACATGTGCAAAGGTCAGTAAGCGTCACTAAAGTGACATAAAATGTTGATATTTTGACCTTTTCGGTCACTGGTGCACTTTGTAGCAATATCATGTGTCCTTTTGGATAACACTAATAAAACATTTATAATGTTTTTCTATTAAAAAAACTAGGTTACATAATTAAATAGGTTATATAATTATACATTTAAGTACTGAGTAATATTAATTAACTACATGTACTTTAGGGTTAGGGTAGGATTAGGATTTGGTTGAGGGTTAGTTGCATGTAATTGTGCATAATTTACTGTTATTACTACGGTAAGTACATGTAACATACATAACAAGGACACTGTAAAATAAAGTGTTACCAAAAACTATCTATTTGATCTAAAAGATTACCTTAAAGTGATGATAGCTAAGATGTAGTTTTCCATAGGTGGTTAAGTTAGTGCCTGATTATAAAGAAAAATATTTGTTTTGTCATTCCTGGATAACATATCATTCTAGGATAACAAAAAATCTCTGTTAGCCAGGACATGCCATCCGTTATCCAGAATGACATATGCATAACAATCTAGTTTTTAATTAACACTTGTAAACTTTTAGGCATAGTTATTATAGTTCTATTATTAACATGATTTACATAATTGTATGTTTTTTGCCATATTTTTCCTGTCGTTCATCTTGATTTCATATGATTCAATGAGTCACATGGGTCATTATCATTGAATTGAATTTTGTTATGTTAATGGTCAAATCGTTAATAATGTAATCATATTTATTAATACATCAACATTTTATTAAAGCTTTAGTATAGCTTCTGGTGTTTTAAGGTAAATTCTGTCCTTCCAGATGCCTCTGTCTAATAAAGAGAGGCAGAGACGGTTCAGAGGCAGGATAAACGCAGATGCAGAAGCTAGGGCTGAGTATCTTGGAAGGAAGAGAGCAAGGTATTATAGTGATGACTCAGTGGAATGATAATGTGTCAGTAACAAGCAAACTTAAAGCTGCAGTCCGTAGCTTTTTTGGGTTAAAAATGATCCAAAATAAATTGAGCAAGTACATAACCAGCCAGTGTTCAAAACTATCTGCTTGCCTTAGCTCGATTCAAAACGGTAAGCTTGTAATAATGTTTTTAATTCCAGTGGTACTGGTGGATTTCCGCGGGAAATTCGAGCACGCGTTATTACGTGTGAGGATGTTGCAGGTGGAGATTTATAGCCTTTTCTTGCAGCACTTGATATAATTAAACTTATCAATTTGATGGCGGATCCAGAAAGGTTCAAACGACAATCACCAGTGACAACTAGAGATTCACCCGAACAAACGCAAAAGACTTCGGACTTCAGAAAAAAAAAAAAAAAAAAAAAAAAAGAGACTGCAACCGGGCCCATGCGAAAACAAGGATACATATCGGAAGGGCATTAAATGTAGTCACGCAATGCTGATGTTGTAAACATTAACAATTTGAGGACAAAGTATAATTTGCACAGTTTGACGTGATATAAGCAATCGTTAGATTTAATCGGCGCGATTTACTGCAATGCTTTTTTCCCTTAGTTGGTCAGACTCAGAACAAAAGTGGATGTAACTTACTGGTTCAGACGACATTTCCCGGTGAAAATTCTAATGTTGGTCATACTTCCAAAAAGTAGAATCTCTCATTTGCAATAAGCCTAAATGTTTTAGCTGTATAATGTGTTGGACTATACCCTTGGCCATTGTTTATGAAGCATTATAGTTTTACAGATTTACTGTAATATTTTGAAAATATGATTGTAATGAAATTGATGTAATTACAACCTGCATCTAATACTCTAATAATTATTATTGTGTGTAGCTACTACAAATCAAGGTAAATTCCCAAAAAGCCTGTACAGCAGATGATCCCTTCTGCTGCAAGAACAAAAGGGAGCAGTGGAGGGTAAAACAGAGGAATTGGAGGGAAAGATTAAAGCAGATCAATGAATTAAGGAATGACACTCCAGTCTCAATGAATGAGTCTAATCTTGAAGAACCCCAACCCAGAGAGCCAGATAACCCCTCAAGAGAATGTCCAGCCACTTGCTTCGTCTACTCCAGAAAGAAATGATGGCAACGTGCGAACAAAAAACGCAAACAAAAATAAACTAAAGAATGAAATAGTCAAACTTCAAAGACAACTTGCTCTGTCAAAAAAAAAAAAAAAAGAAAAAAAAAGAGAAACTAAGAAAATGTTTAACAAAACAATAGTACAGCACGTCAATGAAAAACGCAAGTCACAGGGAGCCAAGAGGCTTGCTGCAGTAAAGAAGGCAGAGGTTACTCACTTCCTGTGTAGGGATGAAAATAGTAGACTTCTACCAGAAAAAAAAAAAAAGAGACAGTTCAAAGAAGAGTCCTACAAAAGTCAATGAAAGAGTTACATTTACAATACAATAAAGAAACACAAAAAGGAACTCACACTTGTCATACAGACAGTTTGTGTGCTTGCGCCCCTTTTACATAACGGAACCTAAAACAAGTGATCGCAACACATGCGCCTGCATTGACCACGAAAACGTTCAGATGCTTGTGGAGAAACTATTTCAAAGTGGCTTTGTAAAAGTGGCAAGGATTTCAGAGTTGTTGGCATCCATTGTGTGTGATCCTCTAAGAAAGGATTGTATGTATCGTGTCTGTGTTAAGTGCTGTTGCAAAAAAGTGTAAATAGCCCCTCAAGAACAGAACACCACCACCACATGGCTACAGTGGGAAAGGGTCAAGACCGTTCAAAGGTCAAGAATTCACAAACTTTGTGGGGAAAAAAAACGAATGTGGAACGTGGCAGGACCTACAATATGAATGAAATGAATATTACTGAATGAAAAACTTGATCTGCTTGCCAAACACCACTACAACTGGATACACCAGGTTGAGCAGTGCAGACAAGTGAAGGAAACCATCAGTGACACAGAGGTAGTGGTCCACATGGATTTCTCTGAGAACTATGCTTGCAAGCTCCACACCGAGAAGTCGTAAACAGGCCACAATTCACACCAGTGTGGTCTACACATCAGATAGGAGTCAATCATATGCCACAATTTCAGACAGCCCACGTCATAATGAAAGAGCTGTGTGGGCACACATTGAGCCAATTTTAAAGAAGTTGAAGGAGCAGAATCCCACTCTTACAACCATCCATTTCATGAGTGACGGGCCTGTTACCCAATATAGAAATAAGCGCAACTTTTGACCACACTGCCGTTTATTTTGGGCTTCAAGGAGGAGACCTGGAATTTCTCGGAGAAAGCCCATGGTAAGGGAGCACCAGATGGCGTGGGTGGTGCTGTAAAGCGCACGGCTGATCAGAGGGTGAAAATGGGAGAAGATATTCAGACACCAAAAGAGCTCTATGAAGCTTTACAGAGCACAGCCTCTTCAATCAAGTACTTTTGGGTGTCAGAAGAGGACATCCTAAGACAAGATGAAGCTGTACCGGAGAAGCTGCCTGTTGTGAAGGGCACAATGAAAATTCACCAGATTGTGTCTCTTACCCCTGGACGGTTTAGGCACAGAGAGCTGTCCTGCTTCTGCAGCCGAGGGAAGGGTAACTACTGTGACTGCTTTAGTCCCAATGAAGTGGACATGAATTGCATAGATGTGTGTGAATTACCCACCAATGCTCCAGCAACAACACCACATCTTACTATGACACCAGATATTGTTGGAAGGTTTGTGATTGTTAAATATGATGCCCAGCCATTTGTAGGCCAAGTCCTGAATCTGGTGGGTGATGATGAACTTGAAGTGAGCTGCATGCGACAGACAATGGGCAGAAACGCCTTTGTGTGGCCAACCACCCCAGATGTAAAATTTTATTACATATCTGACATGCAAGCCATCCTATCGGAGCCTGAGCCATTAACAAACCGCTCGTCACAACTATGTATCCCAGACTGGGAGAAATTCCAAAACATGTGGTAGTCACATCACATGCCCACACTCATTGGGTGTCAAAGGTTCCAATCTTCAGTGTCACAGAACAGAAATGTCTGAAATTCATTTGGAAATGTTCAAAAGTTCCAATCTTCCCTTCATTAACAGTGCTGTGAATTTGATGATTAAATACGTTTGTTACACAAATGGTTACGTGAATGTATGAAATATATGAAATGCTGTTGCATTTAAGTGTTGGCTGAACGAATTTACATAAAAAACATGTTGATTAAACTTTTTTATATCATTAAAAACGTGTCAGTGTCTCTTACTTTGTTTCAAAGTAAGTGTTCATTTTGGAAAGAAAAATGATACCTAGGATGGTTTTTATGGTAATCCTGAAAAATATTGCAGAATGTCCTTCCGTCTAACGGTATGTCATTCTGACTAACAATGACAGGAAATTAATGTAACCCATATTTGTGTGTTAGATTACACAATGCTGTTTTTCGTTGAGTTAAGGATAAAACAATTATTATTTACTTTATTGGAAAACATTTTGAATTTTGAGTTATCAGCAGCCAAAAATTAGCCCATGTCTATATAAAATTGATTATATTAATTGTGATTAAAATGTAGTTTTTCCGAGCACTAATTGTTTGTTGAGCTCCAATTATGGATATCAGTACATTTGTATATGCCAACAATGGTAGAAATGTAATGTAATTTAAAAATTCATTACGTTACCCAGGAATTACCTTTTCATGGGGAAAAAGATCTGATTCACCAAAATGGTTAATTACATTCTTGAAATGTGTACATGCCATTGCATTACATACACAACACTATACCGTATAGAAAGTCCTAAAATGTGAAATTTTTGCCTGTTTTTTTTTGTTTGTTTTTTCACATTTTATATTCTTATCTGTCATTCACCCATCTACATGCTAGTTTACTTTGAAAGGTTGACAGAAAAGACATTTAAAATGTAGTCTCTCCTCTGCGTTAAAGCAGGTGTTCCCCCACGCAAATTCTGTCAGATGAAAGGTTTACATCTAGTAAGGGTGATTGACCTCATATAAATGTTCATTTAACTAACTGTAAATTAAAAAAAGAGAAACCAAGGAAAAAGCCTGACAACTTCATATTCATCACAACGGATGTCCGTTTTGAATCTCAGACTGACAAAAAGAGGAAGCAGATGAAAGAAAGCAAGTCAAAAGAGGAAAGAGTTCATTCATACATAAATTCGTAATTCATTTATGAATAGGGTTGGGAATCTTAAGAAATCTTTCGGTTCCGCTTCCCGATAAAAAATAAAATAAAATAGTAGTGAGAGGAAAATGCACAATCCTTTGTCTGTTATGTCTTATTATACTTGTCAAATGAGTTTAACAGACTGATAATGTCAACAAATTCAACATATTTAGCAATTTTTCCAAAAATGTATTTTTCTGAAGGAAAATAAACATTTCTGCATTCTCTAGGATAATTTGGGGCCTCTCCTATAGGGGAATTATCACCCTACATCACACGGCGTCACGCAGGTTCTACTGCGCATGTCGGGACCAAAAGACAACATCCGGAAAAATTTCGTGTTGTGCAGTCGGTTGCCAGAATCGCAAATCTGTATAAAAAATGTTTGTTAATCGAACTATTAGTATTATTCTTATCCGTATCCGTGTAATGATCAGCTGTTAAACAGGTCTTTCTGCAACCACGATGCGCGCGCATCCCGGATGTTTACAAACCTATAATTGGTCTATAGCTTATTGTATCTCCAGCAGTGGAGAATACCCTCTCAGAAGGGGTAGAATATACTTGAACACACATGTAAGATCCAGACAGGTGAAACATAATATTCATAAAGACTTCACTTGTTTCATTACTGGATGAATCAGCGCTCTAGCAGTTAATAAAAAGAACTGCATGTGTCTTCCGGGAGAACATTGTAGACGGAGCTACTTCTCAATGTTTGTGTCTATGACGTGGGTGAGTGACGCGAGTGAGTCACGCAGGCACTGGGCTACTCCACAGCGGTGCGGTGCCGACCCGACCGGTGTAAAGTAGTCCGAGTCTAAACGCTTATTACAGGCTTACCGTAGTGATTCAGGTTAAGACAAAAACACGGTTTGAAAAAAGGCATTCATGATGTACTCGCTCATTATATACATTTTATAAATTCTGAACATAAAAAAAAAAAAAGAGTTACAGACTGCAGCTTTAACAGTCATTCAGATGTAATCGATACACTTATTATTTGAAGCGACTTTCAAAAGGTGATTTACTCTGTTCTGGTTGCTACCGTAGACATTGGTGTTTATACTCGAACTATAAACTTTTATCTCAGTATTTCTATAATCATTTGAATATTTGTAACACAGAAATATCGATACTGTGTGGTTGAAAAGACTGAAAGTGAAGCTGTATCATATATATTGACAACTGCTATCTCTGGGTCAGCGACAGTGCAAACAGATTTGAATGTGCTGGTGTGAAGTTTTTGTCATTTAGGAATAAGATCGCATGGGTGTCTGAATCGAGATCTAGATCGTTTAAAGATTAATCGTGCAGCTATACTGTCTTTATACTCTCTCTGCGTTGATATCTGACACAATACATATATGAGTAGCACGAGGGCCAGTACATTCATTACTATTTTAATATTCATGAGGTGAGACGGCGCTATTAAAGGATAAGTTTCCAGCACTTCGCCCACACGTCGCACCAGAACCGTTTTCGGAACCGAAACTTAGGAATTTTTCACGGATCCGGCATTTTTCAAAAACACTAATGGTTCTGGATAATAACCGATTTTCGGTTCCCAACCCTATTTATGAATCATGTTCAAATCAACAACAACAACAAAAAAAGCACAAAAATAAATAAATAAAATTAAGTTAGATAATCTTAATATAATACATTTAAAATCAATATAAATTGTATTTATAATAAGATATTAAATAAAATAATTTTAAGCCACCATGTGTCTCTTTTGGAATTGTTCATTTAAAAAAAAAAAAAAAAATTGTTAATGGGGGGAAAAAATATATAGATTTTTTTTTTTTTTTTAAGTTTACATTTTAATTGTATGGTTTTTTTTGTATTTCAATTAAGTTAATGTTAATATATTAATAGTAATATTTATATAAATTGTATTCAGAATAATAAATTAATTTAAATAATTTGGATCCTGCTGCCCCCTTGGAAGGGTGTTCTGAGTGCCTGTTTTGATTAGTCCACCAGTTATATTTATGCTTTCAGTATAAAAAGTAGTATCATATTAATACTGTATATTAAAAAAAAGGGCTGTACACAAATAATAAAACAAAATTATACCCAACTTAGGATTTCGTTTATAATTTAGTTACATTCAATCTGCCTGCGCAAATATTTACACTCGAATACAACATATAAAAATAACAATATTGCAAATTGTGATTCTGTTCCATTTTTTAGCATTATAGGGATCCCTTTCTTTCTCCTGCTGAACACAAATGAAGATAGTATTTTTTTTTTTCTCCATACTATGGAAGTCAATGGAGCCCATCAACTGTTTGGTTACCCATATTCTTCAAAATATTTTCATTTGTGTTCAGCAGGAGAAAGAAATTCATACAGGTTTGTAACAACTTGAGGGCGAGTAAATGATCACAGAATTTTAATTTAAGGGTATCCCTTTAAGGCCTAGGATGAATCCTATATAATTTAAATATCCTTAGTCATACAGATTTGGAATGACAAGAGGGTGAGTAAACCTTATTGCTTTAAGTGTACCTTAAGTGTAAGTGTAGCCTACTTTAAGTGCTTTAAAGTGTGCAATGTATTCACCACAATTTTAACACAAAATGCTATTTAAAAAAGAAGAGAAAAAAAGGCCATACTTTGCCAGGGCTCTTCCAGGCGGATCTACCAGGCTGTGCCAATGGGCAGGGTCAGTGAGGAGACGTGGCAGAATGTGTCCCAGCAGGGTGAGGGTGATCTGCTGTGTGTCCAGGCAGAAAATACTGTACAGCAACTCCACCACACGAGACGCCCACTCTTTACGGGTCTCCTTCAGGAGCTCCTACAACACAAACACATGCACAAAAGTCAGATTACAGGTACAATTCATTCACCCTCAATCTTTAATAGTGCAATCCCAAACACATTTACCTTAACCAGGTTGTTAGTAAACCAGAAAACCCCTCCCATATGTAGTAGGTTCTCAAAGAGATGAAATGCATGGGAGTCCACCCAGCCCTTCTCCAGAACCTCCCTAAATTGGGTTTGCAGAGCCTGGTGGATGGGCTGGCGTGCTGGGAGAAGGTTACGGTAGGGAATAACCTCCTGACCTTCGACCGCTGGCCGCAGGGACAGTCCAGTCTGCTGAAATACATCAGCACACATGTGCTCCAAGATAGAACTCATGATCACCACACTGGAGAAGGTGTGAGAGAAAGAGGGAGACAAATACCAGTCTTTCAGGGCTATTCAATTCTGTACCTGGAGGACCACGATCAGCAGTGTTTAGTTCCAACCCTAATCAAACACACCTGTCAGAAATCTTGAAGACCTGGAACTAAACACGGCAGTACATGGCACACAACTTTCATAAATTATTTTATGTGCTGTCAAAATTAGTGCGTTAACGTATGCGATTCATTTTTTCAGTTCAAACCGTTAAAAATATTTAACGCAATTAACTCAGCATCCGTTTTTTTTCTGTACGATTTTTTTTAATCAAATGACAGCACTAATATATATATAAATATATATATATATAATTTCAGTTTGCATCTTAATTGCATGTTTTTTTTAGCATTTCAATTCATTTAGATAATCTTAATATAAACATATTTCAGATCTCATGACCTGTAGTTTACTTCATAAGATTTAGTGTGGTTATGTAGTGTTCCCTACCGCTCATGGTAGAACTGCAAAGTGTTTTCTCCTGACATAGGAGTCATGAGCTGACGAATCATAGTCTGAGGTTTATCTCTCTCATCCAATCCTAGCATCCGAACATGAGCCACCAGCCACGCCACTGCACAGATGGCCATACTGCACACCTTCCCTTTGATGTTATCAGTGATCTTCTACACTCACAGAAAGAGAAAGAGATTTCTTCAGTTACAGCCATAAAGATGAAACAAATGTATTCTGACAATATGGCACAACTCATGACTCTTATTGCTTTAGAATCTTTGAGCCTGGTTAGGGCCCCATTAATGTCCTCACCTGAACAGCCTCTACTGATAAAACTCCATTCTCCCAGGCATTGAGAACCTCCAGTATAGCTGCTGGAGTACTGAGGCATATTTCATGCCATTTCATCGAACTGGAGAGAGATAGAAAATGTTTTACTAATAGATCCTTAAGACAGAAAAAAAGCAGCACAAAACCAAACAACCACAACCAAAAACTTCCTCCATTTATTGAAACCAAACTGCTAAATATTAATTTAGAAGCCATAGCTCATTAACATATGAACCTTGATTCAACAATTCAAAAATAGTTTCCTGAAGTTTTTATAAACAAGATTGTCCTGTTCCACGAATAAGCAAATTCTTAATCAAATGCAGTATATACACTGAAAATATGTGATTTTGGATGCAAAAATATACTAATTCCAGCTTTGTTAACATTTTATTCAAAGAAACTCTTTCATTTTACCATACTATTTGGTATTTAGTAAATTATGTTTTAACAAAGGTCATTTTAAAGGTGCACTATGCAGGACTTTCTAAAAAAAAGAAATAGACTCGTGCAAAAATAATGCCTCTAAATTATTAAGTTGGCTTGAGAAAGCCAACTTACTGAAATCCTATTTAAACTTATTATTATTCTTCTGACCCTAAATTTTAAACTCTAACTCCTCCTAGAGCTTTAACTCTACATACTCCAAACTCAGATCAGACCTTCAGACTGTTCTGACTTAGTGTGCTATATCTTTCTATCTAACTATCTTTCTTTCTAACTAACTTATCTATCTTTCTTTCTAATCTATCTATCTTTCTAACTAACTTACCTATCTTTCTTTCTAATCTATCTATCTTTCTAACTAACTTATCTATCTTTCTTTCTAATCTATCTATCTTTCTAACTAACTTATCTATCTTTCTTTCTTTCTAACTAAACTATCTATCTTTCTAACTAGCTTATCTATCTTTCTTTCTAACTAACTTATCTATCTTTCTTTCTTTCTAACTAATCTATCCATCTTTCTTACTAACTTATCCATCTTTCTATCTAACTTATCTTTCTAACTAATCTATCTTTCTAACTAACTTATTTGTCTTTCTTTCTTACTAATCTATCTATCTTTCTAACTAACTAATCTATCTTTAGTTAGATTCTTTCTTTCTTACTTATCTATCTATCTATCTTTCTAACTAATCTATCTATCTTTCTAACTAACTTATCTATCTTTATTTCTAACTAACTCATCTATCTTTCTTTCTAACTAATCTATCTTTCTTTCTGTCTAACTAATCTCTTTTTAACTAAGTTTTCTATCTATCTATCTATCTTTCTTTCTAACTAATCTTTCTATCTTTCTAACTAATCTATCTTTCTAACTAACTTTATCTATCTTTCTAACTAACTTATCTATCTTTCTAACTAACTTATCTATCTTTCTCTCTTTCTTTCTAACTAATCTATCTTTCTTTCTAACTAACTTATCTATCTTTCTTTATAACTAACTTATCTATCTTTCTTTCTTTCTAACTAATCTATCTCTTTCTAACTAACTTATCTATCTTTCTAACTAACTTATCTATCTATCTTTCTTTCTAACTAACTTATCTATCTTTCTCTTTCTTTCTAACTAATCTATCTATCTTTCTAACTAACTTATCTATCTTCCTTTCTTTCCTTCTAATCTATCTATCTATCTATCTTTCTAACTAACAAATCTATCTTTCTTTCTGTCTAACTAATCTATCTATCTTTTTAACTAACTTTTCTATCTATCTTTCTTTCCAATTAATCTTTCTATCTTTCTAACTAATCTATCTTTCTAACTAACTTTATCTATCTTTCTAACTAACTTATCTATCTTTCTAACTAACTAATCTATCTATCTTTCTAACTAATCTATATTTCTTTCTAACTAACTTATATATCTTTCTTTCTAATCTATGTATCTTTCTAACTAACTTATCTATCTTTCTTACTAATCTATCTATCTTTCTAACTAACTTATCTATCTTTCTTTCTTTCTTTCTTTCTCTCTCTTTCTTTCTAACTAATCTATCTCTCTTTATAACTAACTTATCTATCTTTCTTTATAACTAATCTATCTATCTTTATAACTAATCTATCTTTCTTTCTAATCTATGTATCTTTCTAACTAACTTATCTATCTTTCTTACTAACTTATCTATCTTATCTATCTTTCTTTCTAAATAATCTATCTATCTTTCTAACTAACTTATCTATCTTTCTTTCTTTCTTTCTTTTTCTTTCTAACTAATCTATCTCTCTTTATAACTAACTTATCTATCTTTCTTTATAACTAATCTATCTATCTTTATAACTAATCTATCTTTCTAATTAACTTATATATCTTTCTAACTAATCTATATTTCTTTCTAACTAACTTATCTATCTTTCTTTCTAATCTATGTATCTTTCTAACTAACTTATCTATCTTTCTTACTAACTTATCTACCTTATCTATCTTTCTTTCTAACTAATCTATCTATCTTTCTAACTAACTTATCTATCTTTCTTTCTTTCTTTTTCTTTCTAACTAATCTATCTCTCTTTATAACTAACTTATCTATCTTTCTTTATAACTAATCTATCTATCTTTATAACTAATCTATCTATCTTTCTAATTAACTTATATATATCTTTCTAACTAATCTATATTTCTTTCTAACTAACTTATCTATCTTTCTTTCTAATCTATGTATCTTTCTAACTAACTTATCTATCTTTCTTACTAATCTATCTATCTTTCTAACTAACTTATCTATCTTATCTATCTTTCTTTCTAACTAATCTATCTATCTTTCTAACTAACTTATCTTTCTTTCTTTCTTTCTCTTTCTTTCTAACTAATCTATCTCTCTTTATAACTAACTTATCTATCTCTCTTTATAACTAACTTATCTATCTTTCTTTCTAACTAATCTATCTTTATAACTAACTTATCTATCTTTCTTTCTTTCTAACTAATCTATCTATCTTTCTAACTAACTAATCTATCTTTCTTTCTTTCTAACTAATCTTTATTTCTTTCATTCTTTCTTTTTAATTAATCTTTCTTTCTAACTAATCTATCTTTCTTTCTAACTAATCCATTTTTTTCTTTCTTTATTAGTATTCTTTCTTTCTAACTAATCTATCAAACTTTAAACTACGTTAAATTCTACAAACTCTCTGGTCCGGCTTTCTCAAGCCAACTTAAAGTTTGTCTCAACAAACTTTTTTTTCTAGTTATGTATGGTCCGCTAGAAGTGTGTGGTGGTGTTTGTGTCTACAGAGACACTGCACTGTGCCTGATTAAAAACGTAAATACATGTAATATGTGCCATTTATACTAAGCAAGTCATAAAAAATTAAATACACATTCTTCAACATAAAATTGCATATGTGCTTATATTAGAATTTCTTTTCATTGAAGTGGCATGAAAAACCTGTGGCTTGAACTGCTCAATGGCTTTTGATTTTTGAGAGGTTGAAGAACTATAAATGCCCACAACCATCTTTTCTAGAAACAGCAGCAGTCAGCACACAGAAATTCATCAACATTTTCATAATAACAAAATTAGCTGGAACCGTGAGAATCTGCCTCTCTCATCACAGATGCATCACACAAAATGAGTCAGCCTTAACTGATATTACACTAGAATTACTTACCTCATGTAAATGGAGATATAAAACATTGGTAACACTTCATAATAAGGTTTCATTAATTAACATTATTTAACTACTTTAGTTAACATGAATTAAGAAAGAATGAATAATACTTCTACAGCATTTATTAATCTAAATTAATGTTCATTTCAACATTTACTAATAAACTATTAAAATCAAAAGTTGTGTTAGTTAACAATAATTAATGCACTGTGAACTAACATGAACAACTGTATTTCTATTAAATACTGTAACAACTGTTTTGTTCATTGTTAGTTCATGTCGTCATAATAGAATAACGTCATTAAAGAACAGAATAATTTTTTTTTTATATCCAATCAGAGGAACCATCATTTTAAACAGCCGGTGTAGACATGAATATTCAAAATGTTAAAATGTAAGAAGTAAAATACAGTAAAAACAAACAAACAAACAAACAAACAAACAAACAAACAAACATTAAATGAAGACGTTTTCCACATATTATCGACCAGCTCTATACATAACGTTGGATTTATAACTATATTCAACTTTATTTGCATACATACAGTACCCTCATGTAAAGCGATATATACTATAGCACATCTCAAATGATTGATTGTCTATATTGTCAAAAAATGTAAACAATATTATCGCACAGCTCTATATAAAGTTGGATATATAAGTACATGATGAATATTATCTATACAGTAAAGATAAGCATTTCATCATTTTCATTTATAAGCACTAAATAATATATATATATATATATATATATATATATATATAGTCAAAAATGGCATGCAGGGAATTTTTTGAGGCGAAAATGTTTGAGAAATGACAAATAAATTGTTGAAGCAATTCACAAACAGTTTGAACCGATTCATAGAAATAAATTAAACTGAACTCTAACACAGCTACTGAAGTGGACGTTTTATGAAGATGTTAATGTGACAAGAGTGATTGATGTGAAGAAGCACTTACACAAGCTTCATCTCAGAGGAAGAATTGAGCAGGGCCACCAGACTCTCCACCTTCCCAGACTCAGGTCTGAAGCAGGGGTGGTCTGGATTCAGGGTTTTCCCTTCCTCTGGCATGCAAGTCTGCAACCAAGTCTCAAAAAAGGGTGTCTCGCTCGATGGGCTGGGGTCCGAAAGAATCACCTGGACAGACAAGAAAAAGGATTTCAATGACTCAGGTATAGGAGAACGCCTAAAAAAGAAGTGTTCTGTGATGACAGGATGTGGTTACGAATTATGTAATGATGTTACACAACTTCATCAGACTGTAACACCCTTTTGCTCTATAGCTCAAACACTTAATCTGTAGAATAAATATGTGTGAAACTGACCTCTGACCCATAGGTCTGCACGACATGACACAACATAAGGAAGGAAATGTCAAACAGCAGAGCTCGTACTGACGCAGACTTCGCTGGAAAGTATATTCACAGGTGTCATGTTAAAAGTGTGAATATAAACCACACACTAAAGCTAAAAATTATCAAAGCAAGTTCACACGGCATATGCGGCCCGTATTACTCTAGTAACACTCAAGGACAGAGTGTCCTTCACTTTCCGTTATAATTTAGAAAAATACATGAAGATGACAATTTTAAAAGTGTCCCGAGATTTTATCTTGCATGAACATATTAGCCTAATGCCCATCTGAATAATAACTGATTAACAGGTTATTAATTGTAGCAAAATAAAGCACATGGACTTACATCCTTCTCCACTGATGTGTTTTGGAAACTCATTAAGCCTGAAAGATAACAGCAAATATAAATATAAATATATATATATATATATATATATAAATATAGACACTTTGTTCATGTATTTATCTGAGGAAATATAAGATGATCCTGATGCAATGTATCCAGTTTATGTCATATTGTCATACTTGATAAATTTGCGAGCGAAAGATTTGAGCTTTCCAGTCGCTGCGGCAGCGGCCAGTAGCAAATCAAGACTTTTCCCTGAGAGCATGTGACCCAAAACTCCCAGCAGCCCCTCAGGAGACTTAGAATGATCTGCATCCACAGTCTAGACAACCAGAAAGAGAAGAAAATTGGTCAGCTAACAGGTTACAATAAGGTTCCATTTGTTAATATTAGTTAACATATAATTCAAAAGCATGTATTAATCTTAATTTCAACATTTACTAATACATTATTACAATAAAAAGTTGTACCTGTTAATATTATTTAATGAACCTGAGCTATGAACTAACAATGAGCAGTTGTATTTT
Organism: Rutilus rutilus; assembly: GCF_951802725.1. Classification (NCBI taxonomy): domain Eukaryota; kingdom Metazoa; phylum Chordata; class Actinopteri; order Cypriniformes; family Leuciscidae; genus Rutilus; species Rutilus rutilus. Next base: position 9,844,481 of record NC_140224.1, read on the forward strand.
TATTAAATAAGGGGTAACTCTTTATTTTACAGTGTCCTTGTTATTATGTAACGTACTTACCACAGTAATAACCGTAAATTATGCATAATAACATGCAACTAACCCTCAACCAAACTCTAATCCTACCCTAACCCTATAGTAAGTAATTGTAATTAATTCATATTACTCCGTATTAAACATATAATTGTTGTAACTATGACACCTTAAAAATAAAGTGTAACCAAATAAGAGTTAAAGAGTAATAAATACTGTATTGTGCATTGTTAGTTAATCTGTATTAACTAACATTAACTAATGAGACTTATTGAGATTTTGTTTTACTCAAGTAAATATCATTGAGAGCATGAAACCATTAACCAACTCATTTGGAAGAGACAGACAACATATTCAAAATCATATTTCACTCTAATAGAAAAAAGATATATATACATTTTACATAATGAAAATAAAGCCTATTTCCAGGACCATTACTTTTTTTATTTTGACATTATTTTTTTTAAATAACAATTAAGCACATTTTCCCTCCAAATTCTGATGACAAATTTTTTTTTTGCTCTAAAACACTGTACATATAATACTATAAAGTATAAAATACTGTAAGGTAAACTGTCATGAAAATGAATTAATGTTTCATCAAAACACCATAACTGGATCAGCCGGTGCAGTCTTGAGTTCATCTGTCTCCACTTTTGAGTGCCACGCTCACATCTCAAAAACTGATGCACAGAAATACAGTGAGGAAAATAAGTATTTGAACACCCTGCTATTTTGCAAGTTCTCCCACTTGGAAATCATGGAGGGGTCTGAAATTGTCATCGTAGGTGCATGTCCACTGTGAGAGACATAATCTAAAAAAAAAAATCCAGAAATCACAATGTATGATTTTTTAACTATTTATTTGTATGATACAGCTGCAAATAAGTATTTGAACACCTGTCTATCAGCTAGAATTCTGACCCTCAAAGACCTGTTAGTCTGCCTTTAAAATGTCCACCTCCACTCCATTTATTATCCTAAATTAGATGCACCTGTTTGAGGTCGTTAGCTGCATAAAGACACCTGTCCACCCCATACAATCAGTAAGAATCCAACTACTAACATTTTAACAATTTGACATTTTAAAGGCAGACTAACAGGTCTTTGAGGGTCAGAATTCTAGCTGATAGACAGGTGTTCAAATACTTATTTGCAGCTGTATCATACAAATAAATAGTTAAAAATTCATATATTGTGATTTCTGGATTTATTTATTTTTTAGATTATGTCTCTCACAGTGGACATGCACCTACGATGACAATTTCAGACCCCTCCATGATTTCTAAGTGGGAGAACTTGCAAAATAGCAGGGTGTTCAAATACTTATTTTCCTCACTGTAAATCGCCTACATTTTTTTTTTCCGATAATTCGTAACACACGGATGAACATCACAATGCAGAATAGAAAATCTGTCACTACTTCGGTTTCATCGCGACTATAAACAGGCTAATTTCTTTCTTTTTTGATATTGGGGTAAAATATAACTTGCACAAGTTTTTAACAGACTTTGTGAGATTCCAAGACAATCAATATAAAATGATATAAAATCAGCTGATGACCTTAAGGATGTTGGTGACTGTTGGTTCGGCTCTCAGAATGAGGCCTGGGTTGGGCTGAATATTGGCATTCTCTGCTGTCTTCAGTCTGGGCGCATGTTCTCTGTCCTCAGTCCTGAGGAAAAAAAACATGGCACAGAGATAGAAATCAACAAGGAACATAAATAAAGAATGGGCATGTTGCCACATTTTAATGATATAATACAAATAAGAATAAAATGTTCTGACCATACCGTTTTGCAGTAAGATTGGCAGTGTTGGGATCAGACAACAGACCCAGTTTATTACACTCCTGCAGTAACAGACTCAAGCAGTCACAGCTACACACACACACACACACACACACACACACACACACACACACACACGCACGCACACCACAGTGAACAACAGCCTTATAACTGAACAAAAACAATATTGTGAAGTCTACAGCACACGTGGAGATTCAATGGTATTCTTGAAGACCCATATTCACATCATGGTACATGATTATGGTAACAGATCAGTGTGTATATATTTACGTAAGTTCCAAGCTCTACCAGTTGATCTAACACCATGGTATTAATAAATACCTTGAATGTACTGCCAGTCATTTTGAATAAAAGCAACATAAGGTTCCGGCCATACAAATCATCATTCCAGCTTCCTATGTTTCAGCACATAACTAACACAGGTGTTGGTAGTGGCGACATACTTGCATCTCTGGTCGGCTTTATCCAGCAGTGGAGTGAGATTCAGAAGATATTCAAATGCCACGTTCACATCCTCCGTAAAATCCTGACAAACACACACACGGACAGGTCAGATAAAGTGATTAACATTATGTGGACTGACATATTTTGCTGACAAACATATGAGGTTTCAGGTGTCATGAGAGATACAAATTAGAACTAGAAACAAAATAGTTAAAATCCTACATGTACAGGTGAAGTAAACAGTCAAATAATTGTACCTGTGTCTTCTCTCCTTGTGGGTACTTCTTCAGCCTTAGTAAAACCTGAGGAATCTGGAAATGTCATGTGAAAAAGCTCAATTTTACTCTATAAACAACAGCTTGACTGAACTCCAAATAGATAATAATTGTCTGAAACAAAGTCAAGTAACAGATAAAGAGTTTTGTTCTTCAAATAAGTTTACCAAAAATGTAAATTTTCTGTCTTAATTTAATCACGATATTCATTTATCTAACATTAATGGGGAAGGAAATGCTTTCCACATATATGTCAGACCTTAAAGGGATGGTTCGGACTCTGAGTAAAATCAACCTAGGGTCCTTTGCACCATGACATCGAGCCAAACACCCCCCAGAAGCCTTTTTTCCCTTGGTCTAACATTATTAAAGTTAGAGCTTATTTAGAGAAATCAGCCGGATGGCTTAGTGCAGGCGCTAATGGCTCCAAATTTGTATCTTGTAAATTACCTCACTAATAATGCCCAGAATGGTACCAAACTTCTACAGTACTACAAATAGTAGGGATGTCCCGATCCGATCCACGGCATCGGTATCGTGCCGATACTGGCCCAAAACGCTAGATCGGATATCGGAGGGGAGAAAAAAAATTATCCGATACCTATGATCCGATACCCATTAGGGGTGGAACGTACGTATTCGTACTGAACGTACGTTCGGTGCATGGATTTACACAGAGAATACACGGTATAAAAATAAATAAATCTCGCGTGCACATTAATTAATGTAATATGGAACTAACGTTACTGTTAGATACGCGCATATGCGGGTTCTTTAGGGACACCTAATCTGTAGCCCACCTTAGCTCTGAACGCGCGTCTTTATCGCTTCAAACGCTCACTTTATCATTATACGCGCGCGCGCGTCCTATTCGCTTTGGACGCGCGAATGGATTCAAACTTTTCAAGCATCGAACTAGACGCGATAGACGCAAATTTGCCGCTCTATTCGCGTTTGGCGTGAACGCAGCAAAATGAACAGGCTGCGATGTCAAGATTGCAATGCTGGAGTGTGTGTGTGTGTGTCAGAGAGAGAGAGGCACGGGCGCGATCGAACAGTGGAAACATAAAAACATACTCCGTCATTTTCATACAGGACATCATTAAAACTGCAAAAACTGTTTAGCCTAGGCTACTTATATTTGTGTAAAACACAACATTGTGCTTTTGTCAAACTGTAAACTCTTGTCAAACTGTAACTGTCACACACACACACACACACACACACACACACACACACACACACACACACACACACACACACACACACACACACACACACACACACACACACACACACACACACACACACACACACACACACACACTGTTTAAAAGCAAAAATGATCTCATCTTTTGGACATTCATCATTGCATTGGTTTTCATTTCTTGTCCTAAAACAGAGCACTAATCTGTTTATTTTTAAGTTACACATTCTACATTGAATAAAAAAGAAAATCAAATGTGTTTTTAAAAGTAGTATTATTTTATACAGAAATAAATTATTTATAATTCAGATGAGAATAAAGTTAAAGTTAATTAAAATTTTAAGGAAACAAATATATTGATCTGAAATATAGCAAATTAATTTTAAATTCATTCAGGTTACCAAACATATCTCAAGGTCTTTTGAATAAAGGCTGGCAGTCTTTCATTATCAACTGTTGTTGTGGACTATATACTGGAGAAGTATTTGTTCTCCATTTGAGTGAGATGTTTTTATGTGGCTAATTGAGCAAAGTGCTTCCATTATATTTTATTATTATTAGTATTAGTTCAAGAATAAAATAAAAATATCGGATTGATATCGGTATCGGCAAATAGCCAAAGCTTCGGTATCGGTATCGGTATCGGAAGTGAAAAAGTGGTATCGGGACATCCCTAACAAATAGGTTCTGTAATCATAAAACGAGGCATTGTAAAGTTTGTAAGTACATCAGGAGTACTTAAACATAGTTTTTGGAAATACAATTTTTCTTTAAATAGAAAATGTTATTATTTTTAAGTTACAAAATAAGAAGCAAATAGCAGTTTCATAAAATAGAATAAAATAAAAAAATAGAAAAAAAATATATATATTCTTAAGAATGTTTTGTGAATCCGGTAACCAGGTTTGGAACAATATGTGGGTGAATAAATGATGATTTACATTTTCTATTTCTATCTCTTTAACTGGCCTTTTTAGCACAGCCAATATTACAACTGAAAGTTCAAGAGAGACCAGTGATTGGTGACTCAAGCAAACCTTTAGGAAGGTAAAGGCTGTCCATTTGAGCTCCTCATTCCCCTCTGGAGACTCGATGAGTCCAGTGAAACAGGCCTTCCAGATCTCCAGTACAAACAGTGGAGCTGGGATACGCTACAGACACAGATCACAAAAACACATCAGAAAACCCACACATACACCACTTCATCTCAAGTACAAACACTGGTGTCTGAAGCCACCTGCATCCTCTTGATCATCATGAGCTGCTCAACTAACGGCTGTGTCTCTCCAGTGAGATTCATGGTTCCCTCCAGCATGACGAAGGCATGGACTGAAGGAAATGTGGTGTGGACCGGTGGATCACACTGAAGACACAACATCTGAGGAATACTATGAAAACACAAATTAATCATTTAAAAGAATAAAGGCAGCTTCAAGTGAAATATGAAAATGAATCAAAATTACCAACTTTTTTAAAGATTCATCTTTGTCATAATGCTTCTGGATATTAAGTGTCTTTAACCTGTTAAATACTTCTATGTACAAACATTTAAATGAATCATTTGATACAATGCACTTACTGTTTACATATATGTAGGGTTTTTTTTCTTTAATAAAAATATATAATAAAAACATGTAATAACATCTATATTTAAACTGTTGATCCTATGCTTACCCCTTAACCCTCTGGGGACCAAAAACGCGCCCGCGCGTTTTGCTCGTTTTTTTTTTTTAGCAATGAAAATAAACACTAAATGCTCTGTTAATTTTGATCTTTCATTTTCGTTTTAATACATCAATCGATCCTGTTCAGTTTCTATTTTTTTTCTGTATACTCACAATAAAAATAAAGTGTTTTGCTTTTTGACAAATAAAGAAAAATGAACATGATGCGATTTCTGCCTTCTCTCTGTCAGTAAACTCTCATTTGAAACGCGGTCGAAAATGATCTATAACTCCGCGAAAATTCAGTCAAACAGGCAAACAGACCCACGGGCATAAAGCTTGAGATCGCATCTTTTAAATGAAGTAATTTATATAAAAAACAAATATTCTCAGCTTCTGTAATCTGTATAAAAAGAGAGCGACTCCAGTCGAGCTCATTACGAGCCATTCAAAAGTAATTTGACCACTCCCCGGAGAGCGCGTGCTATTCAAATGCAAATTCTGAGAACCATTTCAGTCTGTGAAACGCCCCCACATCAGCTGTAAACAAAGCGCGTCGCAATCGAGTGAGGCATAATATAGCCTACCTTATGGAGAAAAGTTTCCTCAGAACAGTGCTGATATGAGGAGCAATATCTCCTGATATGAGGAGCAGATCCCGCTGAGGAGTGAGGTAGGCTGTTTTCTTTTCTCAAGTGTTGATGTGGAATAACGTTATGGAATAACGTTAGTGTAGGCCTATGTAAACCGCAAAAAGATGAATCGCATTTCTATAATATGACTCGCCTTACTGTGAGATGAATGAAGGGTACATATTTGTAAAGACTGTTTAGCCTAAATATGAATCGCGCGTCTGTGTGTGAAAGAATAAACTGCTTTGCTATAGCCTACTGAGATGAGTAAAAATCGACTGGAATGTTGAAATAAAATGTATTTGTATAAGCAACGTATTAAACTGCAAATTAGCATTTATATGCCCTAATATTTCATAAAAACAACGTTACAGTCAGTCACTTGTTGACTAGATTTGGGTACAGTTTTTAGGCTACTGTAGAATATACTGCCACATCAAATAAGCTTTTGTTTAGCAATTTCTGCTCATATCTAACGTTATATATATATATATATTAGTGCTGTCAACGTTAACGCGTTAACGCATGCGATTAATTTTTGTCTGGTTTAACGTGTTAAAATATTTAACGCAATTAACGCAGCATCCGTCTTTTCTGCCATCCGTTGGCTAGCTTTACATTATATGATCACGCTCTTTATGAAACATTTCAAGCGCGGCAAGACAAAAGAGAAAGCGCTGTCTGTGAATGTCTTTATGTGACACACACACACACACACACACACAATGCATAGACAGGGCGCCAGAATCCAGTTCTCTTTCGCGCTTGAACTAACAATAACAATCCCAAAATGTCAGTTTTGTCGATTATCCTCATAAGAGCAGTCTTAAATGATTTATATAAAGTCTAAAATGAACGAAGATTTGCGAGAGAATGAGGCGCGCGTGTGAGATCCATAGACAGTACGGTATAAACGGTGAGATCCGCGTGTCTGTCTGCTCTTAAAGGGACAGCAGCCAATAAAGCTTCCTGTCAGTAAAGTTAAAGAACAAAGGGAACAGAGAAAATGACTCACTGCTGTTGACTAAATAACTTTTGTAGCTTTAATAAGGATTAACTATTTAATTTATAGTTTATGCAGTGCAGACTGCATATAACTTTGATAACTTTATTACAGTATATTTCCTAACTGTTAAGACAGGAAGGGCACGAATAAATATGACATTTATTATGGGTTTATGTTAGCATTGTTTTAAGTTCACTTAAATTAAAAAGTGTTATATTTTTGAAGCCTAATAAATGTGAAAAAGAAAAAAAAAATCAGTAGCTGTATTAATATCAGTAATACTGGCCTTCATTCATAAAAATATGCCATTAAAAAATTATTTAAAATATACTGTCTTTATGTTGTTTCTACATTAATTTGATTAACTGTGAAATTATTACATTATAAAATATATTAAAAACGTACAAAAACATTTCTTTTTGTATTGCGATTAATTGCGATTAATCACAGAAAAAATGTGTGATTAATCTAGTTAAAGTTTTTAATCGATTGACAGCACTAATATATATATATAACTATATTATTTATATATATTATATATATATATATATATATATATATATATATATATATATTTGCTATATTCAAACTAATGAATACATATGATAAAATGTAGGCCTATAATCTTTTTTCTTTTTCTTTTTTACAAAGAAAGAGTACACTTGAAATATTGTTGAAATTGTAATTATTGTTGTAATTGTAACATTTTTAATAAAATAGCAAAACATATTTACAAGATAGATGTAAGCGAAATCTTAAATGGTCAATATAAGTCTTCTTCTAAATATATCTTTTGTCCTTGCATTGTGGCTCAGTCAGTGTCACACCTGAATGAATGGCTAATTATGCAGAGTCATTATGCAGAGTGGGTGGGACATTGTAATCTAAGGTGTAAACTACTCCTCCCCCTCGCATATTGGCTTTCCAAGCAAAACCTGTTTTACACCATTTAAATCAATGTATTTTTTTTTTGTGAACGATAAAGCAAGACTATTTTCACATAATTTTGAAGCTAGAACTGAAAGGGACAACATCCATTAGTCAAAAGTCTTGTGGACACATATTTAATATGTGTTTTGTGGTCTTAATTCAGCAACTTTCATTAAATTTTTTTCCAATAACCACGCATAAACATTATTCTCTTAAAAATACAAACATCTACATACACGTTGCTCGCATATTATGGTAGCCCTGTTTGTGCTATATAGAGTGAATTTACACCTTTGCCATTAACATGTTTATAAATAACTGAAAAAAGCACAAATGTCAGAGCATGTCAGAACATCTCAAGGACCCCAAAACAGCTCGGTCCCCAGAGGGTTAACCCACCCTTAAACCTAACCATATACCATGAATTCTGACCCTAACCTTACCCATATCCTCCCTCAATAGCAGCAAAAGTGTTTTGCAATACAACATAATTGCATTATACCAAACAATTACCTTGAGGACATAATATATATAAGACCTAATATAATATATAAGACCTAATATAAAGTGGGACCGTGTCTCCTTGTTATTGTTAAACTAGCCTAATGACTAAATGGCCATATTGCACGCAACTTCTTTGCAAATGCATTGTGAGTAATCAGTTTCTTTCCAGCTCTTTCATTGCTGCACTTCAAACAGTGAGTCTGAGGTCTTTTTGGATTCTCACCTATTGACCAATGAAACACACTCCTCAAGATTTTCCTTCAGCGTTTGATTGGTCACAGCATTAAGATTTTCTGACAGCTTGAGCAAAGCTTGCTCTACATTGGTCCAGGATGCTTATGAGACAAGAAAAGACATGGCAAATTAAATGGGACTCAATATAACGATCATCATGATTTAAGATTTTATAAACATTAAAAAGTCATTCAATAAAATGTATCCACATATATATATATTTTTTTTTAGATATATATAATCATTTAGAATAATAAAATCATTTTATTTAAAAAATAAATACATTTGGAAACCATTTCTGATTGGAGAAGCAAACAAATTAGTAATCTGATTCTCTGAAAGGCAGAGTTTAAAAGAAATTATTTGTAAAAATGAAATCACACTGAGTCATTCTGATTAATCGGCCACAGAAAAGGGTTATATTGGTAATGGAATACTAGATGACTACTTACTAAATCCTGTGTGGTATACACAATTTTTTTCTGCTGGCATTATGCAATAAACAGCAGTATGCTATAGTGTCACATGGTCTCATCATGTTGCAAGTAGGCAAGATTGACTCAGAAAATGGATGAGAATATAGCAGTACAAAAATAAAACAAAGCAAATAGCAAAATATGTGGTTTTTTTTTTTTAAATACATTTTTATAAAAGTGACACCAGTTTTACATTAACGGAAATTAAAGGTACACCACGACATCTGTAGTGCAGGGGCGTTTCCTCTAAGGAGGCAGTGTCTCCTCAAATATAACTATATGAGAAAATAATCAATATCACAAAAATAAAGCTACGTAAACATTACAAAATGTGACATTAAAATGTGTAAAAGTCACTCGTTATATCGTACCCTAACTTGATGAAATTTATACTTGGGTAAATAAATAAAACATTACATAGTTAGTGTAAAAATACAAAACAGAAATGTGTAGGACAGACAGACAGAGTTACGGCATGCACGAAGATGAAAAGGGTATGTATGGACTTATCTAACTCTGGGGGATACGGTGAATAAGCTAAAAACCCAAAAAGTCAGCGTGTTCCTTTAAAAAAATAGCTGAACTTCAGTTCACAACTAAAATTTACATTAGTTTCTTAACTTTTGAATAAATGTAAAAATGCAACAAATATATATATATATATATATATATATATATATTTAAGAAATATATGATTCATGTAAAGTAAACATACAAAATAGTATTGTTTTGGCGGGTTTTGATGGAGTAAATGTTTGTTGTTATACGTTTTACCTGGAAAAGGGTCAGAATGAAGGTTGAAAATCGTTTTTCTACAGAGAATTAGCAGGACCTGGAGAATATTTCTGAAGAACAGTGCTCAATTTAACTGCTCAGGACAAACAAGGGACTCAAATCGATTGCACTACATTACTGCCATTCTCCACAATGTATTTGTAAAAGTGGGGATTTAGCACTTACTAGCATGAAGATCAAATATAGACACAGACTGCATAGAGATCGATTTAAGACTCAAACTCTTCACAATACAGAAAGACAGTGTGAGTTATTGTTTTCAAATGCTGACAATATATTATACCAGCAATAATGCAAATTTTCCCAAATATCCACACCATTACAAAAGTGACATTGATTTTATACAACAATTTAACAAACAAAAAGGTAATATTAAGTGACGTACATTTGAAACGGTATTGTCGATATTGTTTACTCTATTTTGCAATGAAATAATAGTTTCAACGAAAGCCACAGCAGAACTTTTGTGCAGCTCCAAACAACACACAAGAGTGTTTTGTTAGTGAACAAATCTGCTGCTTTAGAGTGCTTTTATCTGCTGGAGAGTCAATAATTCAATAACCTGTTCATACAGCTGTGTTACTAAATGAATGAATGACATTAAGACAGTGACTTGCCGCCACCTACTGGTGGTTTTAATTTTATATTTAAAAGTACCACTTCATTTTACCAATATTTTACCAATATTTCTCTATTGAATTTTTTATTTTATTTAAAACATTATCTCATAATATTATTTATGCCATTGTAATCGCATTTATGCCACATCTGAGCAGCATTAAACAGTGTATAAATACTATCTATATACTAAATATATTTAGATGCTGCTTGTGCCACTTCATTTGATTGAATTTATTCATTTAGTTGAATTTATTGCTGTATTTAGTATAATAATAATTAAATTACTGGAATTTTAAGAATTTTACATAAACCGTGAGACATACATTTAATAGGGTTAGAAAAACATTGCCTTCATAAAGGTAACACATGTACCTGAAAATCACTTTAAGTATATTGAAAAAGGTGTAATATTGGAAATGGTGTGACTGCAGTCTAAGTGGAAGAGAGGGGGTACGCAGAAGGATGTTAAATGCCTCAGGGGGTACACCACTGTAAAAAGTTTGGGAACCACCAGTGTAAGGGAAGGGTCAACAAGAAATTATTTACAGCTGTAACTACATGCAGCTATATTTTGGTATATGTAAAAAACACTATGTAACCACTATGTACAACGAGTCGTTTGAGAATCATTGAACAATTTGGCGATGTGCAATGTATATTATCAGAAAATGAAAGTGTTTTTTGACTTTTGATGCATGTAAACCTGTTGTAGGAGATCTCCAAAACAAAATTAGGAGCCTTTAAAATAGCATAATAGGGGCACTTAAAAAAAAAAAAAAACAGATTTGTTCATGAACGACTGAGCACCAAATAGACTGAATTGACACTATTTACACTGTTGCTTATTTATATAAAGTCTATGTAAGTATATCATAAACAGGTTATTATTATTCTTAGTAAATACACACACACACCTTGTTCCTCCAGGCGTGCAATGTGCACCAGGGCTCTGTTCTTGGTGCTGTGTAACAGATTGTTCATGCGTTCCAGGCAGGCTTTCAGACTGTTCTCTACTGCAGGAAGACCGCTGGACTCCCGCAGTCTCTCACAGTACCACGCACAGCCCTGCAGGAGCCAAACCACGGTACACAGCATTGCGCGGCACAGCCCGATACACTCCTCTGTCTTTCCATGGCAGCTGCAGGAAAGAAACGCAAGAGAGAAAAACATATTACTTCTGTCCTAGGAAAACTGCATCTCACTGACTGTTAGACGGACTGATGCGACTAACTGATGGATGGGTACCTGAGTCGATTGGAGAACATTCCCATGATCTCAAGCAATGATTTGATACATAGCTCCCGTGAAAAATCATCAAACTGTGGATAGACAAATGGAAATTTAGTAAATTAAATTAAGTCAAAAAAGTCTCAAAATAATATATTTAAAATAAAAAAATAAAAACCACAAACCTTGCTGATTGCTGTCAGCACACTAGAGTATGACACCATCTAGAGGTGGGAGAGAGAATATCATGTCAAAAAGCTGCTAGGCCTATTGCAGTCATCTTGAACTTATACTGACACCTAATGGTGTAGAAGCAGCATCACACAAAAGTAAAGCTTACAATTCCTGTTGTTGTTGTTTTACACATGCACTATTAGCAGACAGTAGGCTTGGGCGGTATTCGAATTTTGATACCGTCAAACCTCCTCCCTATTTTACCGGGGTATACGGTATTACCGTGACTAATTAAAAATTATGACATAATGGGCTCAGACGGCGTCACCAAACTGTTGGCTTGTGCCTACACCGTTCAGAAACTGAATGCCAGATCGGGCAAAAAACAAACAAAAAACCAAAAAAAAAAACAAGCCCAACCCCTGCACGTTGTGTCTGAGTCCGGCCGACGGCATTAACTGTTATTATGAGCCCGAGCCCGCATTATTCAACATAATATCTGTGTGCGTGCAACAAGCAAGAAGTGCCTTTGTAATCCGGTGACGCGTGTCCATTGATTTTTATTAATAAAACTTTTCTGCAAAGATGGAAGTTGACGATCGCCATCTCTGTAGTGAGAAATGCACATCATTAGCCTACACAATCCGAGAGTGGCCTTTTTCTTATCGTTTTGAATTGTTTCGTTTAAAGAAATTGACGATCGCCATTTCTGTAGTGAACGCTATAGAGAAATGCACACCATTGATTAATCAGACTATATTTCTTTTCGTTTTGAATTGTTTCGTTTAATGAAATTGACGATCGCATCTCCGTATGAACGCGCCTAGAGATAAATGCACATCATGGATTACTTAGCCTAATCAGTGAGTAGCCTATTTCTTTCGTTTTTAATTGTTTCGTTTAAAGAAATTTCAAGCTTTCTTTATATATAGTTGTCATGTCTGTGAGGCATAGCGTACACTGAGTTTCGGTTAATTTATGAGATTTCAATGCAAGTGACCGCGGCATGCCCATCATGTCATGATTATCCAGGAAATTGATTGATGAAAAATGTATTAAAATTAAGAAACAATATATACAAAACGAAATTCGTTTTAAAGAGGCCTTTTACAAAACGAAATTTATTAAAGTGGTCAAATCGTCTGACTCCCGACGCATCCCATCTTATTTGTGCCGTTCACTTTTCATAATCAACAAAGATGGAAAAAATAACATTATAATATTTTAACAAATACGAAACTTAATGCGCTTATTTAATGAACTCGAGAACAAAATGCATCCTGGCAGCAGTGAGTGGGGGTTGTTTCGGAGATGCGACATTAGGTTAGAGGTGTTTACATCTCTCGCGGTCACCTTTTTATTGCACAATTTACAAATTGCCTCGTCAGTATTTACCGCCTCTCCCTTCTCATTCGGTTGGAACCAGAAATATTGCCAAACTGCAACCACACATAAGCATTTTTTAGGCAATAAATAAATTATATATATTATAGGCTATATAAGTGCCGGTAATGACGGTATTGAAACTGATACCGGTGCTATTTTAAGATCCCGCGGTATCCGATATTACCGTAATACCGCCCAACCCTAGCAGACAGTCATCATGATTAATTTATTCTGTGAGAAAAGTTGCAAATAAAAGGCTATGATAAATCAAGCACTGCAAGCAGTACGTTTTACCTGTGAACTGATAGCATACTTCAGGTAGGACAAGATGAGAGGGTTGGGTGATGGGCCAATCATAGCCTGCTCCAGAAGAGCCTCTGTATCAGGAGAAACAATAATCACAACTTAACAACTACGACAGGTTACATGCATCACAGAGTGTTATTTAACACAGCGGCTGTCAACTGGAGGGTTACAGGTCTGTTCTGACAGGGTTGTGGACAAAAAAGAATAAATAAATAAAATATAAAACACAAATAATAAAATAATAAAATGTGCCATATTGTACGATATGGTGCACATAAAATTGTCAGCTCTAGTTTTTTTTTTTTTATATAGAACAAAATTACCATGTAATACTATTGGATATTACTGAGCCCCTTGCAGTGTCTATATGTGCGTGTGTGTATGTATATATGTATAAAATTGAAAAAAAAAAATTAAATAATATAAAAGTATTATATAGTTAAGCCTTTTATCATGTAGCATATTTGAATGATTTCTGAAGGATCATATGAAACTCAAGACGGGAGTAATGGCTGCTGAAAACAGAAAATAAAATAAAACTGAAAAAAGTTCTTCTAAATTGTAACAATATTTCACAATATTACTATTTTACTATATTTCTGAACAAATAAAGGCCGCCTTAGAGAGCATAAGAGATGTGTAACTTACATGATTGCTCAACAGTGGGCAAAATGAATCTAATGTCTAAAACTGGGTTGTGTATAGTGTGACACAGTAATTTCTCTACTTAATATGAGATGATATATTTAGATATGACCTGCTAGATTGAGGTAGTCCCATGTGGATCCTTTAGGACAGTTCTTCTTGATGTTAATGGCCCATTGATAATCACTCCAGCGCTCCTTCCACGCCTGCAGGATAGCCTGCTTCAGACTCAGATTCACCTTCATTCTGTCTGTTTTATAAACTATACATCAAAACATTAGTTAATCAACCATATATGGAAATCATTTGTGTACGGCAGAAGAACGACAGACATCATCTCTACTCATAACGTCTTACAGAAAAATAACACATAGTTCTCGCATAAGGTGTATAAATCAAATGTACATATGGGCTGAAAGGCAAATTTAGGATTTATTGTTTTTAAAATCCTGCTTACCACAAAATATTCCAGTTCATGCAGTAAATGAATCAGGTTTCGTTAATTTCCAATTCTCAACACCCCAGCGCTGCCATTTTGTTCTGTAAGATCACGTCCTCTGATTGGCCGAGGATGTCTGTTTGCTACAGTATAGCTCAATCCGATTGGATAGTGTGATATCGGGTCCTCTTATTGGTCGGGAGATTGTATTAAACTTTTGATTTAGGAGGAGAGAGAAACATTGACATGTAAGTTTAAACGTTTTCACCATAACAATAAACGAAGTAATATTAAAAGCAATATAATGTCTTTACATTATACCATGCCATATTAATGGGTTTCTTTCATGTAAATACGTGATACGTGTAGGCTAATCATTCAGTACCATGAAAACCTAATAGCCAAGCTAACATGAAATGGTAACGTTACCACCATCATTGCATCTTTGTACCACCCTATTTTTTACAGTCTATGGTACCACCATGTAACCACCGTCATGCTATTATGTAAATATGACTATACCGTTATAAATATATTACAACTCTAAATCATTTTTAAAATTATAATCACTAAATGGAAATATGGAAATATATAAATTCTGCTGGTTCCGATTTTGGATCATATGAATTCCAGTTCCTTAAAGATTCCATAAATACTCTTACGAAAATTAACCATGGTTTTACTACAAAACAACAACAACACCACCACAGTTCTTGTAGTTAAATCATGGTAACACAGCCAACTAAACACACTCTTAACTTAGCCAAACAATTCAACTTTACTGCATAATGAAGTGCTGTATTTTTTTCTGGTAATGTATTTATTAGAAGTAAATGCTACCGGTGTGTTCTCTAATGATTTTATAACGTAATCAGCTTTAGACACACAAATACACTAATGAAATTCATGTTTATCGTAAAGTTCAGTTTTTCCCCTACCCCCCCAAAAAAAATTCAGACACAACACAAACATGCAGCAAATGTTTACTGTTGTACAGTTCTGCAATCAAAGTTTATTGATCACCCCTATAATTTACATCTGGCCAGAGAATTTCATCTTCATAGAATATATTCTTATCATACATGATTATGGTGGGGAATGTGAATGTTCTTCTGCCTCAACATCACGTTTGGTGGTATTTTGGGTGGTAAACAGTTTTTATTCCATTCAACTTCAATTCTGAAAAATGTTTGGGCATTTACAGAAATTACCACTCTCAGAACTACAAATGTACTCCATGCACCAATAATAGTACAATACAAATATAGAAGCGGAATGTCTTAGCTTCTTCTCTCAAGAAGACACCATGATTTACTACATTGTCTATTAGGGTGACTCCCATTTCATTTGAAAGTCTGTACGTCTCTTCACAGCTCTTCCATCCTGCTGTCCCCTTCTTTTCTGTTCATGTAACAGTTGGAATAACAGTTGATTGGGAGTTAGGACGATTCTAAGAGCCCACACACTTTTGGGGCCCCCAGAAATCGATTTCATTAGTAGTAACAAGCATGTAATAGAAATTATAAATGTATAATCTACCAAAGAGTTACAATTACAAATAAAACTAAATTATATGTTATAAATATACGTTTGGTGCGAAATGGGTGCGGTAGGCGGCCCAACCTCATATTCTTTCATAGGGCCCAAAATTGCTATCGGCGCCCCAAAAGGCTATAATAATGTTTGTTACTTTTGATTGTGGTAGCTGTGTAAACAATTAGAAAAATCACATTTCCTGTGATGTGTGTATTAACCCACCAATTTGGGGCCAACTCATTCCAAGTGCAATTGAGAATATGATATTTTTGTAAAAAATCAATAAAAAGAGCTGCAACTGTTTGTTTTTTTCTCCCTGAAATATAAACATTTTGGTTGGCTGTGTGACCTGTTGTGAACCCATTTGAGACTTTTGTACTAATGCTTTGAGAAAATGATGCATATTTTTTGTAATTTGTATGAAATTAACAAAAAATGACAATTGGTTTAGGACAGTTACAAAGTATTCAGATCACCGTTTTAATTGTTTTGAAAGCAGCGATCTGAGTTTGGAGAAATGTGTCAAATTGATTGAGAAATCTGTAATTGCTGTAACCAGGTCATTTAGTGCGATTTGTGAACCGGTTCAACCGAATCGGATTAGAGTCAGAATAACTGTTCGTTCACGAATTAGACATTGGTATCGGGTTTTGTTAGATCAGGTCTCGATGTCAGATGCGAGGTGTCTCCATCGGGCCAGGTGGTAGCCTACATTAGATCGCTGTCGAAAGCCGAATATTATTTTTGGGCTTCATTGGTCGCATTAAATGTTTATGATTTACTAAAAAGGACCAGCTCATAAGAGTCATTTGTTCTATCAGGTTTCGTTGTATCGGACAGTAGATTTAGAAGTTGAGGCCCGTTGGGTAGTAGTCTAGTTCCTCTTGCTCATCCAGGTTTTGCCCAAAGCTGCAAAATACATTAATGGCATTGTTTTTTTTCTTTCTACAAGACAGTTCCACACTTCCACATAAGCCCATGTCATCATCGCAGCTTACATGATCCCAGAACACCCTTAACTCAAATATTTCTCTGTAATGACACAGGTGACATATTTATCATTTATTTTGTCAAGTGTAAGACAGTCATCAAGCTGTCTGCTATTCAAGCACTACTTAAACTAACTTTTTTTTGTCAAATTATTTATTTATTTTTTGTGGATGCTTTCATGTCCACAAATATGTTGGGAATGTCTTATTATTGTACAATAAGTTACAAATGTACAACAATGTACATTAAACAACTATTTCTGTGCCTCATATGTCATCAAAATGAGTTAAAATAATGATGATTAATAAAGATTACACACTTAACCTTTAGACATCTTGCACTGATGTTCCAGAATCACTTTTTCAATAAAATATCTAAATGAACAATTTTGCAAGTTATCTTTATTACTATATCAATCGGTAATACATTGTGAAAGCCAAAGCAACGTTTGACATTAATAATGGCACCTGCAGCATAATTGTATTCAGTCTTTCAGAAATGCCATCAAGTGGTCAGTAATTTTTGTCCATCTTCACTGTGTCCATTTTTCCCGCCGTCCCGTTTTCCATTAACGGCGTTCTGTCGCTCTGTCCGATCTTTACCAGCGGCAGAAAGCATCTTCTTTTTAAAACTGAAATCTGTGCCTCGACTGTTGTCACAGTCGTTCTGAAAAAAGGAGCAAACTATACCTTTAATATGCTGAAAAAAATTGGTTACAGGTGTAATGATTGAAGAATGACTGCTTAAAGGGATAGTTCAACCAAAAATGAAAATTCTGTCATTAATTACTCACCCTCATGTCGTTCCAAACCCGTAAGACTCTCGTTCATCTTCTGAACACATTGATGAAATCTGAGAGCTTTCTGTCCCTCCATTGACAGCTACACAACTGACCTTTTGACGCTTCAAAACGTTCATAAGAGATCGTAAAACGAATCTATATGAATTGAACGGTTTATCTGATGAATATATTGAATTTAGGCTTTTATTCACATATATTTGCTTTTATTCAGTTGCGGAGCTGTCTATGGAGGGACAGAAAGCTCTCAGATTTCATCAAAAGGATTTTCATTTGTGTTCCGAAGATAATGAACGAAAGTCTTAAGGGTTTGGGATGACATGAGGGTGAGTAATGATAGCACAAGTACATCTTGGAGATGTCTATGATGTCTGCATTTACATCTGTGCAAGATGTATTTTTGCAGAGTGCTCATCTGCAAGGAAGGACATTTCCTGTTAGATGTCATATAGACATTTAGAAGATGTCTTTAAGATGTTTAAGTTTTAAAATGTATGTAAAACTGCCTTCTCTAAGATACCAGATGTTTTTACACAGCATATGCTTTCCAGATTAACAGATCTTTAGCATCTTACAGATGTACCTGTGCTATCTGGACAGATTAACTATTCCTTTAAGCAAAAATAACAGGCAAATGTTTTAATGTTTAACAGCAGTTTATTTACTGAGCACAAATTGAATATGCAGCACAAACCACCTTTGATATAATTAAGCTAGTGTGAATCTGTTCCACTTTGATATAATATGATTGTCCTTCATATTGAAAGATGGTTGTATACTGCATAGCAGTGTGCCCAGCGCCATCGATCTCCAAATGTTCCTCTTTGCATTTGAGAAGACTGAAATGAAAAATCTATGTGAATGTTCTACCTGTATATTAAAACGTTCCTGCAAGCAGTTCTGCAACCTTTCTGTCCCTTTTTGCATTTAGCATTTAAAGAACTGTAAGACTGATGGCAGACATTCAGTTTGATGGCAGTTTGGATATTAACATTTGAACTATCTCTTGCAAAATTAGCATCCCCATCCGAGAGTCATTCACCTCAGTATTGTCTTGTAAGAGTATCTTTTACTCTTTATTCCAGATCATATTATGTTTTGTATTGATTTTCTTTGAATTATGGAATTGGCATGATACATTTACCTGACTAATAATAAATTGTTACATTTGAATTTATTCTGACTTGCTCTGAAATTATTTTCTCAAGAAGATTAAGTGAAGGCAAATGTTACCGCAAATCTGCGTCAGGTTAGTAATGGACTAAAGTCCAGTTTTGAGTGGAGCATAGGGCGCACCAACTGCGATTTTAGAGCACCGGCTAACACTTGGCACTAGTGTACTTAGACTGTAAAGGCTAAAAAGGGAATTTCCGTTTAGGACAACAAAACGTTGATCCACCAACCTAAATTTGGGTAAGCCTTACCTCTGTTTAATGTAATGTTACTCTAGCTAAGTGTTTGTGGGAAACCATGGCATGACCAAATCAATGCTAATATAAGAGAAGTAATGTTGGCCGGCTTATATCTGTAGTAGTGGTCATGACATCTGACTAGAGATAGTGTTACTTTAATTCAAGTGTATACAGATCTATGGGGACTAAACAAATACTTTTAGATAGAGAAAGCGGCCATCTAAACAGTATAGTCAATTACCTCGAGTTTGTGATTGTGAAACCCACATTAAACAGCCAGTCTCTCTTTGTGACATAGATTTCTAATGAATGAGTAAAATATAAAGTAAAGAGTTAAATAGAATAATCTAGACATTTGATTATTCTATTTAACTCTTTACTTTATATTTTACTCGTTCATTAGGAATCTATGAATTGGCATTCCAACCTAAATTCGAGGTCGCAATAAAATGGAGTCAGATAAAAGTAAATTGGAATTAAAATACTTTGCCACACTGAAAAGACAGAATGCGCAGGAAACCTTCACCCGGTTATCGGAAACTGTCGTTAGGCCAATTGGGCAGGCCTTACAATAGCTACACTCTTAGGCATACTTTTTATACACTACCATTCAAAAGTATGGAATAATTAAAGGGTTAGTTCACCCAAAAATGAAAATTGTGTCATTAATGTTGTTCCAAACCCGTAAGACCTTCGATATTTTTGATGAAATCTGAGAGCTTTCTGATCCCTCCATAGACAGCAAGCAAGGTCATTGCAACTTTCAGGGCCCAGAAAGGTAGTAAAGACATAGTTAAAATGTAATGTTATGAAGCGACAAGAATACTTTTTGTGTGAAAAAAAAAAAAAAAAAAAAAAGACTTTATTCAACAATTTCCTCTCTTCTGTGTCAGTCTCCTATATGCTGTTCGCGTTGTTTTGTTTTTGTTTTTTGCGCACAAAAAGTATTCTCAAAATTCCTGTCACTTCATAACATTACATTTAAAATAGTCACATTGACTATTTCAACGATGTCTTTACTGCCTTTCTGGGCCTTGAAAGTTGCAATGACGTTGCAGTGTATGGAGAGATCAGAAAGCTCTAATTTGTGTTCCGAAGATGAATGAAGGTCTCACGGGTCTGGAACGACATGGTTTTAGTAATTAATGATACAATTTACATTTTGTCTATATTTTTAAATAGAAATATTTTGTAACATTATCAATCTCTTTACTGTCACTTTTGATACATTTAATGTGTCTTTGCAGCATGAATAAAGTTTTAATTTTATTTATTTTTTTAAACCTTACTAACCTCAAACTTTTGAATGGAAGTTTATCACGGTTTCCGCAAAAATCTTAAGCAGTACAACTTTTTTCAACATTGATAATGATAAAAAATGTTTCGTGAGCACCAAACTGGCATATTAGAATGATTTCTTAAGGATCATGTGACACTGAAGACTGGAGTAATGATTCTGAAAATTTAGCCTTTCCAACATGTTTGTCATTAGCCCGATGTCGTCATACTCAGATTCTAGTCAGAATATGAGTCTGATACTGCTCCATTGGGCTGTGATTATGGGGCGTGTTTCAACCGAACCAGGAAAGAAAATTCCTCTGCACTCAATTGGATAGACCTACAACCAATCAGAGCAACGGAGTAAGTAACGTATGTTCTTCATTCATCTTTCTGATCGACCTTGATCGCGGTTTTCTGTTCCTCTTTTAAATTTAATGCACTGTTGATATCTTCTATAACACACACGATGGCGGAATCTACGCATCTCAATTCTCCAGCTGCAGTCGTTTTTTTTGTAAACGAATTCAACCCAAACGCTCTTTGGTGACGTGGATGATTACGTTACTGTTGATCATCTGTCCATCATCGTATAAAGCCCGCCCTGACAATTTGATTGGTCCGAACAGCTCTGGTTCGAGCATAGTTGCTCCACAACGGATCAAATCCAGACCGAACTTCCCGACCTCAAATGTTGTGGGCGGGGCTAAGTTCGGCTGGCATCCAGCCTAGTTTGTCACAGCTGCGTCCCAATTCAGAGGCTGCATTCTTTCAAGGCCGCATTCGAAGGCTGATTGCATCACCGTGGCGCGAAGAAGTCTGTCCCAATTCGAAGGCTCCTTCAAATGCGTCCTTCGTTTTGCGGGTAATGAAGGATACAACAGATGGATCCTTTGCATCCCACACTACCCCAGAATTCATTGCACTGAGGTGATGACAGGAGAATTTGCTGAATTTGGACTGGTATATTTGGATGAACTATTCTATGAAAGGCACAAACCAGTTGGACTGACCAAATTTAGACACGTGAGTGGGTGATTTGTAGTTATCTCACCCCATCTGAATGCTCGGGGAGGGTCTGATATGGTTGTGATGACTCAGTCTTGCAGGGTCTGGCGTCTTCCAGTAAACCCACTGAAGAATCAAAGTCCTCATCAGTACTGGAGCCCTTTTAAGAAAGAGGAATGAGTGCTATAGTGCTGTATCATGCCATAATTGGCTGTTTAAAATAAATAATTTTTCATTTTCATACAGGCATTGTAGGCCAAACCTGGAAGCAATTTAGCAATTTAGCATTTTAGCCCTTCCGGTTCAATGGGTTTTTTAAATGGGTTTTTGAATATTTTAACTTTTTTAAATGTTTTTTTTTTTTTTTTTAAACAAAGCCTGAAAGAGTTGTCAGAACCTTAATGGTGGAGCATTTTTTTTATAGCTTACATTTAGCTTTTTACTTTTGATGATTGCTTCAAAATTTATAAAAGTTGTGGTCATTTGTGAAGATTATGATAAACAAAACCTGTAAGAATCATACACTTTTGTTGGTCACAAAGCTTATTTTCTGAAATAATCTAAAAGCCGATGGAAAAATCCTATTGGGGTTTTGACGAGAGAACCAGTATAATGCTGACTTCCAGGTTGGCCTACAAAAATATGTCATCACTGCAACACTTTATTGTTCTTCATACAACAATAATAGGAAATGTGGAATCTAGTTAAGGTTAGGTAACCTGGGTGAAAGGTTTGGATTGGGACTGAATGTTCTTGGGGGAGCCAGAGCCTCTTAATCTTTCACTGAACCAGGAGAAAGGCACAAACGGTGGACCAGAGGAACGTGAGGATCGGTTCTCTGTTCTCTCTGAATCCCTGCATACAAACACACAAAATACCTCACACACTTGCATCTATACAGGTATGCAAGGAAACATAGGTGCTCATATGACTGAGTAAACACAGGACAGACTCACACACATACCGATTTCCTGCTGATAGTCTGTTGGATCTGTCTTTCCTGACCTTTCCATATGTGCGACGCAAAGTGACCCTGCCCCGCAGAAAAACAAGCAGATAAAATTTAGATCCCAACTCTGGCCACTACTATGTCATCTGTATGATGTTAGTGGTTGACAGAGAGCTTAAAAAATATTTGCTCTCATATACAAATTCCTGGAGTTTACAGTTGTCAGGAAGTAAAGCAACAAAATGCCTAATTATATAGTTTCTATAGTGTCTGCATGTTTAACATTAAATAAGCTTTTAACCTATGCCAATATTTTTACAAATGAAATGTAGCAAACAAACTCCTGATACGATAAAAACTGTAGTTAGATTGTACATTGTACATTGTGTTATAACTTAAACATGTTAACTTCTATTTTAACTGATTTTATTCAATTTCAAAATATTATTTAACTGAATCAACTTAAATACAGTTATTTACAGTAGGATTTGTAGGAAACTAACCCCAGATCAAGAAACCGTCTCCTGGTTTTCTTGTCCAGCAGCACTGTTGGACTCTCTGGTTCATCAGGGCCTGTGTCATGACTGTCATCTGAAAACAAATAATCAAATTGAGCATCAGAATCCAGATCAGAATCTGGGCCCAGGTGGTCAGATATTTTAATCTGGAACAGAAGGATTTGGAAATATCATGTTTTGCTATCCAGGATCAGGTAATCCATCTCACTTTTATGGCGATTTTTCAAAAGCAAGATTGGATTGGATCACCCTAAAACATCTACACTTAGATACAACTTTTCCCGATTATCAAATCCGGATTACACGTGCTCTGAATGGGCATACATGTAACAGTGTAGGCTACTAGCTACTGTCAATAAAAAACAACACTAGAATAGTCAGTGTTGGGACACTTTATGTGTTTTTATTTGAATTGTTAGAAACTACTTTTGACTGGTTCATCTCAGATAATTGACTGATCATATTTAATATAACGTGATAAATGGCATTTAAATTAAATAATTTTGTTTAATATTGATAGCTGTTTGGGCTGGGAGTAATTTTTTTTACTGTACTGAAAGGCGTATTAGGCAACCTAATGTCTACTCTATCTGCTTTTTTTTTATTTTTTTTACTGTAACGGTAAACAAATCAAGTGAAAAATGTGAATACATTTGAATGAATATATACTGTATGATGCAACAAAATTATTATTCGACCAATTTTATAATTTTATTACATTTTGTTGCTGAATTCCCCCCTTAATCCATCCTTCTGATGAGATCACGGTAATCCTGATTTATTTATTTTTTTAGATCAAAGGTATCCCAATCTTACTAAAAAAAAGTTATGAACAAAAACCCAGACTAGGTTACGTGTTCTAATTCGATTTAAGAAATCATTTTTCTTTTGAACAACCTATTTTCAAGATTTGATCAAACCCGAGTTAATTATTTCAGAAAACCTGGGCCCAGGATAAGAATCATAATCAATCAATAAGAATTCAGAATCATAATTTGTCCAGATCAGAATAGAGTATCTACAAAATCTACAGTAATCCAGGTCAGAACTCAGAACCAGAGCGGGAGTCAGATTCAGAATCAGAATCAGTTCAGATTTGCTATCAGAATCAAAATAAATTCAGGATTAGAATTCACATTTATTGTCCAAGTTACTCTTTTAAGTAATCTTGCTGATTTCTTGCTACTTTATTAGGTATACTTTGCTAGTACAGGGTTGGACCCCCTTTTGCCTTCAGGATTGCCTGAACTCTTTATTGCATAGTTTCAACAAGGTCCTGGAAAAATTCCTCAGATATTTTTTGTCCATATTAACATGATAGCATCATGCAATTGCTGTTGATTTGTCGGCTGCACATTCATGATGCAAATCTCTTGTTCCACCACATCCTAAGGTGCACTTCAGGACTGAGATCTGGTGACTGTAGAGGCCATTTGAGTGGTGAACTCATTGTTATGTTAAAGAAACCAGTTTGAGATGATTTGAGCTCTGTGACATGCCGCATTTTCCTGCTGGAATTAGCCATCAGAAGATGGGTATACTGTGGTCATAAACGGATGGACATGGTCAGCAACAATACTCAGGCAGGCTGTGGCGTTTAAATAATGCTCAGTTGGTACTAAGGGGCCCAAAGATCACCATGAAAACATTCCCCACACCATTACACCATCAGTGACCTGAACCGTTGATACAAGGCAGAAGGGATCCAAGGTTTCATGTTGTTTACACCAAATTCTGACCCTATAATCTAAATGTTGCAGCAGAAAACAAAATTCATCAGAGCAGGCAACGTTTTTCCAATCTTCTATTGTCCAATTTTGGTGAGCCTGTGTGAATTGTAGCCTCAGTTTCCTGTTCTTATCTGACAGGAGTGGCACCGGTGTGGTCTTCTGCTGCTGTAGTCCATCTGCTTCAAGATGATGTGTTCAGAGATGCTCTTCTGACCTTGGATGTATCGAGTGGTTATTTGAGTTACTGTTGTCTTACTATCAGCTCAAACCAGTCTAGTAATTTTCCTCTGACCTATGGCATCAATAAGGCATTTTCGGCCACATAACCGCTGCTCATTTCATATTTTCTCTTTTTGAACCATTCTCTGTTAACCCTAGAGATGGTTGTGTGTGAAAATCTCAGTAGATCAGCAGTTTCCGAAATACTCAGACCAGCCGTCTGGCACCAACAACCATGCCACGTTCAAAGCCACTTAAATCACATTTCTTCCTCAGTTTCAATGTAAGCAGATCATCTTGACCATGTCTACATGCCTAAATGCAATGAGAAGCTGCCATGTGATTTCCTGATTAGATATTTGCATTAACGTGCAGTTGAACAGGTGTACCTTATAAAGTGGCCGGTGACAGTGAGTGCATATATTTGGTGATGAGATGTACTTTCAAGTACAAACCTTCACTTTGTGAGTATTCTCCATAGTGTAGGAGGGGTTGGCTGCCCTCTCGTGACTGGAGGTTGTCCGTCTCGCAGCGATGGGCTGGGGAAGATGTCTCTGAATGGACGCAGGGTCTGCAGGGGGATTTAGAACGGGTGAGGTGCAAAGTCTCCTGAGAGGAGGTGTTCAGGAGGTGTCTGTAGCTCCGTCTCTCATCTTGTAACTCCCTTTCTCCAACCACAGTGTAGGGGTCAAAGGTGAAGGACTGGTCTCTCCGTGAGGAAGGGGAGGAGAGAAGGAGATCAGAGGAGGGGGAGGAGCAGCGAAAGGGAGGGTGGAGTGGAGAAGATGAGGTCTGCACGGAGCCGCCGTAACTCTAAACCGCAGACACACACAAAGACACACATAGCATTTTTGAACTGGCATGAAAACACTGTTTTCAACATTGATAAGAAGAAGAAGAAGAAAAAGAAGAAATGTTTCTTGAGCATCAAATCAGCATATTAGAATGATTTCTGAAGGATTGTGACACTGAAGAGTGGAGTAATAGCTGCTGAAGTTATTTAAAATTGTAATAATATTTCACAATATTGCTATTTTTACTGTGTTTTTGATTAAACAAATGCAGCCTTGATGAGCATCTTGATGAGCAACTTCTTTCAAAAACATAAAAAATCCACTGCACTTTGTCATTCTTTAGTTATTTACCTATAGTAGTTAATTAATCGGATGTCTCACAAATTCACAGAAAATAGCTTATTTCCAGTTGCATGATAATGTGGATGGAGCATTAATTGAGTCAGGACTGGTGTTGCCTCAAAAAATAGTTGTATTATGATGGCCCTTATAACAGCGAACAAGTTTGGAATGACATGAGGGTGAGTAACAACATGATACATAAGAGATTGTCATTTGTGTGTGTGTATACACACCATTCTATCAGTGCTGTCATCCCCATCTATCGAGCTCACACTATCTCTCAGGCGGGTTCGGGAGGGCCGATGCCTCTTGGTTTTGATTGACAGTTGTGCTTTAGCTTTTTGTAGGCTGCTGTCAAGTCGTTCTGTCTCAGGAACCACCTCTGTCAGATCTGATATGGTATAAAACACATACAGTAGACATATGTAACACTTTTTTGATATTGAGTATTTGGAGGCAAACATGTCGACAAAGACACAAACTGCAAACATGATGAAAATCTTGATAAAAGACTGCTGCGCTGGTCTCAACACACACTCATGCACATATTAGTGTTCTCGTTACAATCCATAAAACGCAGTGACACCGTAAAAGCAGGCCTGAAGCGCTATTAAGCTGTCAGCAGCCTAGATTACTTATATGAATGATGGGCGGTCATTCCTCATGTGCACCCTGGGGGTGTGTGAGGGTCAGAAACAGGAAATACACAAACACACACTGACATATACATGAAAGTGAGAGAATGACAATGGGCAATGTGTAGATATGTGCAAAATACAAAGTTACAGATTCAATTTTATTCACATTTCAGTATTTTGTGTTTAGAAAATGAACGTGTTAGTAAAAACCAAACTGCACAACTTCACACAATTACATTCATAGACATAAATTTGCTGTGATTTAATGATTTGATGCATAAATAAATAAATAAATATACTGTGGTTAAATGCAGCAGTTTTTTTTTTTGCACATTTATTTGAATTCTTTATATTGTATACTGCTTACTATTTTTAAAAAAGTATTATGTTTAACACATTTTGTAAAAAAAAAAGACAGAAAAAAGGACAGTAATATGATACTTTGTTGTCACATGACATCGTTATGTTTGTGAAATGACCTAATCACAATGATTTTTTTATTATGAGTTGCGACGAGTTACAACCATCATGTTGGAAATTAAACCAAGGTCAAGTGAAGAGCATTGCATTGTGGGATATACAGCATTGTGTGTCTCTGAAAAAATTGGTACAAAAACATCAGTGTACAAAAACTGTCACTGGGGTGGTACACTTTAAATGTTATTGTAATTTGTGATATTGTGATGTGATTTATAATTATTTTCTTCTGTTTTCTGGATTATAATGGAGTGCTGTAATTTTATGTAACAACATCCTGCCCAGGGACTACAGATGCAAATTAGCTCTAGCTAACTCTGGCACAACATTTGTGTTGTGCATGATCCCTGTTAAATAAATTAACTAAACGGAAAAAAAAATACTAATATACACTATTTAGTCTACTGTACACTATAGGTAATAGTCATAGACTGTAAAAAAAGATAGACAGCGCATCTCCACTTCCTTCCACTGTAGAAATATTAAGCAAAAACACCCCAGCAACGGTCGTTGCCGATTACATAGTTCAGAGTCCGAGTCTGCGCAGGAGTGATCCTGAGGTGGAGCTGCAGCATCAAGTTCCCGCCCACACTCCTGCTCCCACAGACTCAATCATAAGCACAGCTGTCAATCATAACGTTACACCCCATTTTATAGCATCAAAAAATGAACTAAAACCAAACTTACTGGGGAAACGAACACTTGAACATATGTCTACGTGATAAGAACTACCTAAAATAACAGAAACTTAAAAAAATATATATTTGAAGTGTAATTGGATTTTATTTGATTGGCTCACGTCCCATTTGATTACATGGAGAGGGCGGGGTTTAAGACCTATACTGCAGCCAGCCACCAGGTGGCGGTCAAAATGCTTTGGCTTCATTTTCCAGGATGTGTGCGGCACACCTAGTAATAATATGGGCCTTTTAGTTACTAATATACACCCTTTAGGAGTAAATAAGGTACTGCGCTACTGTAAATAAGGTTCTGCACTACTCCACTTTCCTGCAGAGTTTAGCTTCAACCTTGATCAAACTCACCCGCCTGTAGCTTTCTAGTAATCCTGAAGACTTTGATTAGCTTGTTTTTAGTCTTTTATATTAAGGTTGGAGCAAAACTGCAGGAAACTGGACCTCGAGGGCTAGAGGTGAGCACCCCTTATGTTTCGGAATTTTAGTAAGTAAGTAAGTAAGTAAAATTTATTTATACAGCGCCTTTCACAGACACAGTGGGTCACAAGGCGCTTTACAATAGACAATAAAACATAATAAAACACTTTGAAATCAATTGAAACAGATAAAATTAACAACATCTACAACATAGATCACCCAAAGGCTAACTTAAACAAGTGAGTCTTCACTTGTCTCTTAAAATTGTCCACATTCTCAGCAAACCTAATACTGATCGGTAAAGCATTCCATAGACGAGGTGCGATAGCGGCAAAAGCTCTATCCCCACCTGTCTTTAGGCGAGTACGTGGCGTAGCTAGCAGATTTTGATTATTAGATCTGAGGGACCGGAGAGGTGTATGAAAATGAATTAAATCCGCAAGATAAGAAGGGGCCTGGCCATATAAGGCTCGATATGTTATGGTGAGAATTTTGAATTGGATCCTGTAAGTTACAGGAAGCCAATGAAGGGAGCAGAGTATTGGGGTGATGTGGGTGCGCCTATTTGATCGGGTAAGTAACCTAGCAGCTGAATTTTGAATGGATTGTAGTCGATGAAGAACAGATTTGTTGAGTGAAGAAAAAAGTGAGTGTAATCAATACGGGATGAAATAAAAGCATGAATGAGCATCTCCAGTTCCGACTGAGAAACCACAGACCTCAATTTACTAATATTACGTAAATGAAAAAAACAAGATTTGGTCAAAGATTTAGGTCTGAGAAGGGTGTTCGGTAACAATGCCGTTATCTCAGGGAACTAGGGTTACGTGAGTAACCATAAACGTTCCATTTTGATGTGGTTCACTCGCATTGCGTTAGTTTTAGCTGACGTTTATGGGGAACCTATTCCAATAGCGCCGTGTTACAAGAACAGAACGGAAGCTGCCGCACAGATATGCTGACAGTGCTATCACCTGCGTTCTGAATGGGGTGGAAAGCACTTTCGGCACATAACCTTTTCTCGGCCTGGGAAACTTTACATCGTTAGGACAGGACTCAAGGCATGAAGGTTCCACAGACAGAGCCTAGAAATCTACAACTCGCTTGACTGATGCTAAAGAACTTAATGACTAGGTTGTGGTTCCCGATCGATTGGCTGGCCATCAGGGCGTGATTTGCCGCGATGGCCACCACATAAACTTTCAGCGTGAACAGTATCACATTCAGCGGGGTCTATTTTCAGAGTTCTGCTTAAAGGAGAACTCCGGTCAATTTTAACATTGAGCTCATTTTTTTGTACATTTGGAGTGCTGTCAGTACAGAGAACAACGACAAAAATCTGTGTTTCCTACACCGTGTTATCCTCTTTTTAAAATTTGCACCCTTTTGACTTCAATGGGGCAAGTTTTAAACCTACTTTTAGCCTCTTAACATCCTTGATGTGTCATTACAAGTGCACAGGTCATGTGAGTGATTCCTTCGGGGTGAACGCGGGTTAATCTGACTGCAGTAGATGTGAAAGAAATATATAAAAAATGATGTTTATTCAGCCAGCGCTCATACCTGTGTTTACATCCTGTTTTCGGTCGAAGTCCAAAGTAGTCGATTGTCGAGTTCACGCGCATAGGTTTAGTACCTATGATCACGCGCGTGAACTCGACAATCGACTACTGTGGACTTCGACCGAAAACAGGATGTAAATACAGGTATTTGCGCTGGCTGAATAAACATCATTTTTATTCATATCTTTCACATCTACTGCAGTCAGATTAACCCGCGTTCACTCCGAAGGAATCACTCACATGACCTGTGCACTTGTAATGACACATCAAGGATGTTAAGAGGCTAAAAGCAGGTTTAAAACTTGCCCCACTGAAGTCAACAGGGTGCAAATTTTAAAAAGAGGATAACACGGTGTAGGCAACACCGATTTGTGTCGTTGTTCTCTGTACTGACAGCACTCCAAATGTACAAAAAAATTAGCTCAATGTTAAAATTGACCGGAGTTCTCCTTTAAGAAAGGTAGGAAGCCCTTGCCTCCGAGATCGTTCTCATGACTTCCCAGTGAAGGCCTAGTGGTTCCCATCGAGGGGCCAAACATGCAGGTCCCACAACTCCAGGTGCAGGGGCCAGATCGTTCCCCTCGCCAGGGAGAGAATGTCTCTCCTCAGCGTTATGGGCCATGGACCTGCTGACAGTAGCTGGACTAATTCTGGAAACCAGGGCTGGTTCTGCCAGCGTGGTGCCACCAGAAGAACAGCACATACTTCTTCCCAAATTCGACTGATGACCTGTTGAAGCAGGACTACAGGGGGGAAGGCATAGAGGCACAGAAGGCAGGCAGTGGGAGTTCTCTTCTGTCGCAAAGAGGTCTACATCCGCCTGACCGAAGGTGCACCGTATTGAAATGACCACCTGGGGATGGAGTCTCCACTCCCCAGGGAAGGTCCTCCACGTGACAACATGTCTGCTCCTTCATTTGAGGAGCCCGGCACGTGAACCGCCCTCACTGAGCAGAGGTTCCTCTGTGCCCATGGGAGAAGACGGCTTGCCAATCTGTGCAGAGGGTGAGACCTGAGACCTCCTTGGTTGTTAATGTAAGCAACCACTGTCCTGTTGTCCCAGCAGACCAGGACATGATGACCTTTGAGTTCTGGAACTCCTTAAATGGCAAAATTATCGCCATAATTTCCATGTGCCAATTCGACATGGGCGACCCACCCCAGCCTGTTTTGGAGGCATCTGTCATGACCACTTTCCTCCTGGGATCTGAGCCCAGAGTTACCCCATTCCGGTGATTTCCAAGGGACCAAGGATCTGACGCAGCCGTGGGTCACCCTGAGAGGGACAGTGTGTCGGCCTGTGTGCCACGCATGGGGTGGGGCGAGACCCTTTAACCAGAGCTTGATTGTGGAGCAGGCCCAGCGGAATGACAAAGGTAGCTGCCGCTATGAGGCCCAGTAGCTGTTGCCACCTTTTTAAAATAATCCATTCAAGGTTGTCTTACAGTGATTGTCTCATTGTACTCTAATCTAATGTTTTTAGCTTTTGACCAGCAGAGTGTTTATGACTGACCCAAATTTTGAGAAGTTCAAATAAAAGCTGTAGGAGGAGTTCCAAAAATGGAAATTGAAAACACCAGGTGCACTAAACTTTATTAAAGTAATCAATAGAGAAAATAAATAACTTCTAGGCTATTAAGTTCATACGCTCCCCAATCAATTTTTACTATACGGCAGGACCTCATTAAGAGAGACAACCAGGAACATTGTACCATGCGAGGAGGGGTCTTCTATAGACTGTAGGAGTAAAAACATTAATTTACTTCAAAGGTAAATTGATTTTTAATGATAACTTAAACCTTTAATGACAGACATACTGTGAGTTATGAGGTTGTTAATCAAGGTTATGTACGCATTCGCATAATTTCAACTTATTTTTTTAAATAATCATGTTTAACAGCTGAATTCATGGTGAAAAATTACATTACCCATGATTTTGCACAGAAAATGTCATTAATCAGTGAGTCCCAGCGAGAAAATTGCACCAAAAGTGCTTGCATGAAGCAACACAAATGTTTTTGTTTTTTTTATGTAATTGTATGTAAATGTAAATGTAAATGTAATTGTGTTGGTCTTGCTATGTTGTTTTTATAATAATATATATATGTATATATATATACTTAAACAAATCCCTATGGGAAAAATGAATGAAAAAATAATTCCAGAACCAGCGCTGCTGAAAAAAAGTGGCCAGCACTAATGCATGTTATGGGGAGGCTGCTTATTGGGTCTGGTGGAGTAAGGGCATGCAGATAAATATTTAATATTTTTAGGAGCCACCCTGCCACATGGTTCTACTCCATTCCATTCTCCAAAATTGTTTTCAGATCTCAGCACTAATTCCTGCGGTGACGTAGACACTGACTCAGCAAGGCTGCACCTTCAAAGCCTGTACTAAAATCCTATGATGCCAGCCTCTTGAATATGCCCATTAAATCTACCATTAATTCCTTAATTCCCATTGCCATGATAGATGGCATCTAAAAATTCACAAAAATGTTTGATAAAATATTTACAACTCTAAAACAAACCAATGCACATCCACTGAGAGAATTGTAGCCCCTGGTGCTTTTAGAGGCCAGACTGTAGCTGCTCTCTCCTGTAATGCGCTCAGTGTATTGGGAGTGTGGAAATGAAGATCTGGACATTAATGGAGGGGGGAAGGGTTGGGCAGACAGGAGAGGTCACTCACCAAACACATCCTCTTCTGCCTCGGCCAGTGGAGTGGAGGACATCTTAAATCTGAAAAAGAGAAACTTTCAAATTTAACTCCATGGACAAGAGAACATTTCTATACTGACCACATACAGGGCAGTGGCGGCCGGTGCATTCAAGTGGGGAAGCACAGATCAATTGCAAAGTACTGGGATCTGTTCTTTTTGTTTCTGTAATGTTGATTCTAAAATCTGCTTCTCAAACTACCACTAAGCAGTGAAATGAACTGAAAATAATTGGCAAAGCTCAGAACTCAGAAGACAATCTCTGGACATTTACAGAGATTGTTTTAATTTAATTTAAAAAAATATATATTATTATTATTTTATTTATTTTAGAGTAAGAAAGTCTTCCCTGTGCTGTTTAAGAGTTTACCAAAAAATGAAATGAATCATGTCGTTCCAAACATGTATGACATTTTTTCTTCTTCTTTGGACCACAAAATAATATATTTTGAAGAATGTTGGCAACCAAATAATTTTATATGGACCAAAATAAAATATATATAATTTTATATGGACGAAAAAAGAGAGAAAGAAAAGAAAAAACAGATATAGTTCTAAAAAAAAAAAATGTTTAACTGTAAAAACTTAATGGTTTGAAACGATATAAGGGTGAGTGAATGATGACAGAATTTCCATTTTTGGCATAATATCCCTTGTTTCATTCTTGTTTGTATATTCTACATGTTTTATGTATTAAATTCACATAAGCAAAAAGTCTCTTAGTAGGGGAACAAAAAAATACACATACAGCACTGTTGGCCATGTTAGATTTGGCTGCCATGTAGTGTCCAGGCAACAGGCCACTGTGCCATCTGCTGCCCAGCACCTTCAGAACGGTCAGTGCCCCTGCCATTACATTCATAATATCTATCTATCTATCTATCTATCTATCTATCTATCTATCTATCTATCTATCTATCTATCTATCTATCTATCCATCCATCCATCCATCCATCCATCCATCCATCCATCCATCCATCCATCCATCCATCCATCCATCCATCCATCCATCCATCCATCCATCCATCCATCCATCCATCCATCCATCCATCCATCCATCCATCCATCCATCCATCCATCCATCCATCCATCCATCCATCCATCCATCCATCCATCCATCCATCCATCCATATGCCCACAGTCTATCTCTATATTTGTTTGTAACTTAAATTCACAGTAAAAATAATAATAATAAAAATCAGGTTTCAATGTAGACCAAATTTCTAACATCTGTTTTACTTATATTGACAACCACTTAAAAAAGTGCCACATTTTTTATTATGTTCATAAAAATTAGCTTTTCAAGTTACCACAAAATACTCCACAAAATACTTATATAAAGAGTGCACAATGTCATACACACAAATACACAACACTATTATGCTAACATGACACTAAAATAATGCAATAACCATTAATTTGACAACATAAGATGTAACATAAAACCCTAATGTACATGAATGATAAGAAGAAGAAAAAATAAGAACAAACCGTCATATCAGTGAAAAACCGTCAAGAGTGAGCTGTCTCACAGAGATTTCTGGGAATGTCAATTTACAGGTTTTCACTGTAAATTATAAGATGGCATGTTCTTTTTCACTTCCAAAAACAATATTTTATTGCAGTAGACTATTTTACTGTAAAATTACATGAAATGTCTCATTAGATTTTCCCTCTGGATCTATTACAGTTTTTAACCGTAAAGAGTAAGGTATACAGGTAACAGATATTAACCGTAGGATTTTTACAGACTTTTATCGTCATGGAACAGCGAGTAGAGATGGATTGTGATTAGGAGAGGTGGTGGAAAGATTCACCTCCCCTGGTTAAGTTCAAACGCCTGATCCATTAACCATGGCTTCTTCTAGGGATAAACAGTTACTAAATACAAAATAAACAAGACAGGACTACAATTTGATCTCAGACATCTAACTTTTGGTTCTTGTTAAGAAATCATTATAGGCTGTTTGTCTGTATGACTATAAAGGCCTCACTTTCACAAGTCATCTCCCTGTGATGGAGATATAAAGCTAATGGCCATAAAACTGCCCCCTCAAACATTATCCCATCTATAAGAATTAGGGGGGGGGGGTAGGGCTGCTAAGTAGCTGACAGGCAGGGAATGGCAATAGCAAACAAATCAATATGGAGATGGGAAGGGACGAATCTGACCTGTGTGCACATATCAGCAAATAAAAGCTAACTTTCACTGCAGGGCTAAAAAAAAGGGTACATGCTCATCAACATTTCCTTGCTACGTAGAGATGTATAACCTTGTATGCAGTACAAAGCCTGATCAATACATTACGTGTGAAAGAAGTACTTACAATCTCTATAGAAAGCATTAATATAGCTCACCTCTGCTATAAGAGCTGCAGATGACAATCAGGAAAAACAGAGGCTGTAAATCATGAATATTTCATTATGACACATGGATGGAAGGGGGACAGGATGGAAGAGAAAGATGGATAAACAGACTCACCTCTATGTAGTTGCGTATCCCACAGCACAGCTCAGCTGCTGGGATGGGCTGTCATACTGCTTTTCTGCCCTCCTCACGGGATGCTGCTGGAGGACTTCTGTTCCTGGATGAGCACAAATTTACAACGTCATTGGGCTACTCTGCATGTGTACACACACACACACAGAGAGAGAGAGAGAGAGAGAGAGAGAGACTTCAGAGCCCTCAGCAACAGAATGTCAGACACTGCTATACACACCCAAGGACAGTGTTGAAATGAAGGAGGCTGAGAGAGATGGAGAGAGAGAAGGGAGGGAGGGAGAGACACATGTGCATCATGAATCAATGTTATTACCACTCCAACAACCAATCAGCTTTTATACCCGTCACAGAGGAAATCTATCTGTGTGTCTGCTTCCATTTCACTTACAAATACATTTAAATTAAAAAAAGGTACTTATGTGTCGCTATGTATGGTAAATCTGCCTATATGTGCATTATTATCTTTAAAAATGCAATCACACAACTTCAAAAACATATAAAGCATAATTTTAATATGTAGAATAATAAAAAAGTTTTTACAATATGTTAAATGTATAGGTGAAATCATGATTTTACATTCATTGACATAGGACAACAGTGTGCGAACATATTTGCGTTGTGCATAAAGCACAAAATATTTTTATGTAATATTGCAGTATTATAAACGATTCATCATTTATCACATCATCATCGTCATTATTATTAATTAATGTGCCCAAGTAATCGTTAATCAAAATAACTCCCCCTCCCTCCTCGCATCGAGATCTTAGGCTTGTCCCATAGATATATACGGGCTTGTTCGACTTGAACCGGCGCTGCACAGACCGATCGGTTTATGACATCAAAGTACCACCCATCGGTTTGTTCACCACACCGGTTCAAGTCGAACAAGCCCCTTCTCTTTTTTGATGACGTGTTAACTGGAGCGAGGGCGGGACAACCTGTCACTCACATGAGATCAACAATCCAATGATCCAATCAGTTGCCGATATACAGAGTCGCGCCCAACAATTATTATTATTTTTTTCTTGTTCTAAAAGCCGGAAGAAAATACACTTTTAATATAATTATTATTTACATTTTTATTTATTTCATAGACTAAACGTTATAATATGATTTAATATATTTCATCCTCAAATTCAAATTTTTCGAATTTGTTATGCCATTTTGATCGTTTGTTTGACCGTGAGAGAGACCGGAACAAAAATCTCATTGGATAAACGGATGATATCTCTTTTGCTATTGGACCTATGAAAGCAGGCGGGTCCATGTTTAAAATCTGTAACGCTATTGGTTAAGGATAAAAAAATAAAAAAACACACCTTACAGTGATTGGCCAGTGACTTTGGCGGGAGGAGGATACGTGTGTGATTTGAAATTTGAAAGGCGGTTAGTGACTGAGACTCGTTGTTATATTCGCGCGTGTGTTGGTGCATTAGTTCAGGCGCTCAGTCATAACTTTAATTCATAGTTTGAGGGATCGCGATTTGATAGCAGTAGAAGACAAATCTGCATGTGACAATGGCAGGAACAGAAGGACCCCTGAAGGTAAATTAATTTGAAATTAAAGCTACCATTATCATAAGTACCGGACTCTTTAAGATGTATATGACGTACTCATGCTTTTTATTAACAGTATAAAATGAAAAATAACATTCAATTTGTTGTCTCCTACCCACGAGCAAATGAGTAACTTAAATCCTCGTCGTGATTGACTGATCTTTTTGTTCATAGTGTCCAAGGAAGTTACTCATAAAAGTAACGTTAGCTACTTTAGCGTTGAGATGTTAAGTTTTTACTTCAGTATATTAACGTTACCCTACTGTCAATATTTGGGTCATACTTTTGCTAGAGTTTAACGTTAACTGATGTTTTTCGCTGGCACACGTTCCGCTAACTTACTTTTTGCGTTTTGTATGGGGTTGGGTAGCATAACGTTATAACGTTAGCTGCTAGCGTTGTTCTGTAGGCAATGTAACGTTAACTAACTTAGACACATTTTTGCATTGCGTTGTATATTGAGTATTTTGATGTTAGGAACTAGTTCAATAATATTGATGCCTTTGTTATAAGTTACGTTAGACCCTTACAGGAACGTTATCATAGTAATCACAGTTCCCGCTACATTAGCATACTATTGCTACAATAAACTGGTAACGTGGTGTTCGCTGCCTTGGTCACCAAAAAGGGGAAAAAATAATAATTTACACCGATTCAAAAAGCTTCCTTTACCATTTCCCCATTAACGTTACCTCTCCTTGTGGTCTCCTATGTCTGTTAGCGTTGAGGCTAACAGTGTGCTGCTATGTTGACCAAAAACTTTTTTTTGTGTTTGAGATGCGTGTTAAATTTTGCATTCATTCTCACTTGAGTAACGTTAATTGATCCACAATAGTGATGACACTGTTTGCACTCTATCCAAATTTGTCCAAAATACTTTCTAGAATAAGACTGTCCCTTAACTTTTGTATTATTATCAGATTTTGTTAATTTTATGGTGTGGATTTAGTAACATTCAAAGGGATAGTTCACCCATGAATGAAAATGTTGTTATCATTCATTCACCCTCAAGTTGTTCCAAAAAGCTGTATGAGTTTCTTTCTTCTGTTGAACACAAAATATATTTTAAAGAATGTTGGTAACCAGACAGTTTTGACTTCCATTTTTTTTTCTTCTTCTTACTATGGAAGTCAATGGCTGCCGTCAATTGTCTGGTTACCAGCATTCTTTAAAATATCTTTTGTGTTCAGCAGAAGAAAGAAACTCATACAGGTTTGGAACTACTTGAGGGTGAGTAGGCTAAGTAATGACAATTTTAATTTGAGTAAACTAACCCTTTAAACCTTTTCTCAAGTTCCCCCCCAAAAAATTAAGATTGTATTTAACTTTAATAAACTGTGAATGTTATACACCATATTATATCTCTTTTTGAACAGAAGTGTGGAAAAGCATTTTTGTTTGCTTTCCTGATGCTCAAACAGTAGAGCAAGGTGCTAACAATGCTAAGATCATGGGTTATTCAGCTAACTGAACCTAAATGAAATGATAAAAATGTATGCCTGCAATGTAAATTTCTTCAGATAAAAATCATCAGCGTAGTTGAGAAACTGGCATAAATGAAATCAAAAATGTTATATTTCAACTCTGTGCAGCTGCCTTTAACAATGAAATGTATGATGCTCATAATCTCAACACTTTGCAGGTATTTTTGTGATCCTAAATGAGAAGGTCACAGAATTTCAAGAATACTATGTTAAGAAGTATTTCCTTCAACTCAAATTGAAATGGGTCAAACTTTCCAGCAACATAATGTAAAGCAAAAAATCGTTGGACTGATTGCTGTGATGTTACCTATTGTCCTTTGCCCCACATCTTCTATATCTCAATTTCAAAAAAAATAAAAAAATAAATCTATCAATCTTACCATGAATAATAATTGCTGTAACATTTGTGTCTTTCAGAGTTTGTTTGAGAATAAGGCTCTCAGTAAGCATAAGAAAGATGAGAAGCGGCTGTCTGTGGAGCGGATCTATCAGAAGAAGACCCAGCTGGAGCATATCCTGCTCCGGCCTGACACCTACATCGGCTCTGTGGAGCCCGTCACTCAGGTAGAGATCATCCATTTGTGCTGAGAGAGGTCATAATGTTTATCAGGGCCACCCGGACTGGTACCCTCTGTTTAATGGCTCGTTTCCACTGAGTGGTACGGTACATACAGTAGATCTTGTTCTTGCTTCTCGGCATGTTTGTTACAAGAAGCCAAGCGCCGACATTAGGCGTTTCTCAATAGCAAGTACGCAAAGTTCGGACTTGCCAAGTCCGACTCAGGAGAAAGACTCCCGAGGACGCGAGTCCGGTAATTCTGCAAATGGAACAGCGCGTTCTTGAAAGCGTCACTCAACTCTCTCTGCTACTCCAGTTATCTCTGTATGTATATTTTGGGCAACAATAAAACGAAATATGTTATAAAACACCACACTGCCTCTTTTCGTTTTCATTTAAAGAAATCTTAAACATTATAGCCACACAAATGTGGTTCAGGCAACGCGTATTGATTATATTCACTGCATGTAACGTTAGCCTATTTATAAAAAAAAAAACCGAAATACTTAATACAACCCTGCCTCTTTTCGTTTAAATTTTAAAAATATTAAACTTATTAATATGGTTCAGGCAATATGTGCATTTGTACTCTGATCATCTTCACTGTAATAAAATTAAAAATGAATGACAAAACTAAACCCTGTCTCTTTTTGTTAAATTTCAGTTTTATCAATAATAGCCATTATAAAAGTATAAGTAAAAAGTACAAGAAGCCATACAATAAGAAATAAAGCAAACAATTCAGTCAAACATACAAAGTGAGTGCTCTAGTCTAACGTTACAACGGTAAAGTTAAATAGCCTAAATATAAAGTTATGAAATTTCACTTAGCCCTCAGGCAAAACGATTGGCCAGGGAACAGATTATAGATTCACAAGACCAAAGATCGCCCCGTTAGGCAGGGCTGATAGCGCTCCGGCGTACAGACGTGTCTACAAAAAAAAAAAAATCAGGTTCGCGTGAGAGGCGCTTTGCTTTCACTAAACCACACCAGTAAACTTCAGCCAATCGGTAATAGGGTAGGCAGGGGCTGGTCTTGGGTTTTGGCCAATCAGATAGATTCAGCAGTCACTCCACGTGCAAATTTGTTTTGTGTTTCCCATACACTACGAATGTTTCCCACACTGGCAGCGCGAAACATAGCCAAAGTCATGGAGTGCAACTTTATGAAGCCAGGGGAAGACAGTAGACACCAAACTTGTCGATAAAGGTGGATCAAACTTGACGAAAAAATTATCGCTAGCGAGCCTGATTTGAGGTAGCTCGCCAACAGGCCGTTCATATATCGCGTCTTTTGCGCGCTCAAGTTCATTCAAATGTAGGCGCGCGGTAAGCGGTAATAGCGCGCTCATAATTGAAGCGACGCGTTCGTTTTTTTCCATGGAAATCCATTAGCCAATAAAACTTTTTTGTCGTTGTGGAGAGCGCAGAGCATGGTTGCATAGCAATGACAGACGCCACGGGAAAATCGGACCTAATTTTACTATTAATAATAAAAGATAAGCTAAAGTGCATTGTAAATGTCAGTATAATGTATCTTTTTTTGACTCTTTCTTTTTATAAATAATCATTTAAAGGGATACTCCACTTTTTTCAGAAATAAGCTCATTTTACATCTCCCCCAGAGTTAAACAGTTGAGTTTTACCGTTTTAGAATCCATTCAGCCGAACTCCGGGTCTGACGGTACCACTTTTAGCATAGCTTAGCACAGATCATTGATTCTGATGAGTCCAGTAGCATTTCTTTCAAAATGACCAAAGAGTTTCAATATTTTTCCTATTTAAAACTTGACTCTTCTGTAGTTAAACCGTGTACTAAGATCGACGGAAAATGAAAAGTTGCGATTTTCTAAGCCTATATGACTAGGAACTACTCTCATTCCGGCGTAATAATCAAGGAACTGTGCGGCTGTACCATGAGTGCAGCAGGCGTAATGATATGACGCAGCGCCTGAAAATAGGTCTAATAGGTTAGACAAACTTAGTCCCGGTCACGTTGGAAGAAGTTACCGAGCTGGGGACTATTTTCAGGCGCTGCGTCATATCATTACGCCTGCTGCACTCATGGTACAGCCACATAGTTCCTTGATTATTACGCCGGAATGAGAGTAGTTCCTAGCCATATAGGCTTAGAAAATCGCAACTTTTCATTTTCCGTCGATCTTAGTACACGGTTTAACTACAGAAGAGTCAAGTTTTAAATAGGAAAAATATTGAAACTCTTTGGTCATTTTGAAAGAAATGCTACTGGACTCATCAGAATCAATGATCTGTGCTAAGCTATGCTAAAAGTGGTACCGTCAGACCCGGAGTTCGGCTGAATGGATTCTAAAACGGTAAAACTCAACTGTTTAACTCTGGGGGAGATGTAAAATGAGCTTATTTCCGAAAAAAGTGGAGTATCCCTTTAAAGTCTGAAATATGTGAGGTTTATCTTTTTATAAAAAACTTTTTTGTCAAAACTTTTTGAACTTGTAACTTACATGTTAGTAGGCTATAACATGTTGCAAGACACTTTTAAAATCTGGCTATCATTTTTAATGGTATTATTTTAA
This sequence comes from Rutilus rutilus, assembly GCF_951802725.1. Classification (NCBI taxonomy): domain Eukaryota; kingdom Metazoa; phylum Chordata; class Actinopteri; order Cypriniformes; family Leuciscidae; genus Rutilus; species Rutilus rutilus. The sequence continues at coordinate 9,886,035 of NC_140224.1, forward strand.
TGTTTATGTAAACAAAAAGTGCATATTGATGCTTATTTTATTTGTTATTTGCTGGTTTTCGACATAAAACTTGGTGAATTGATTTCATTGTGTAGTATTAGTACTTTTTGAACAGGATTCTGTGATAACCGTGATAATTTGTCACTATAATCATTAAATGAAATGTTCATGCCATTTCATCTCTAGTTATGATCAACTGAAATCAACTAATTATGTGTTTTTTACAGTATAATATGCAAAGTACAATTTTCAACAACAAAAAAAATTATATCTGATTCTGTTCTTTTCTCTGACACGCGTTGTTGGGTGTGGAAGGTTACTAATGTGATTGCTTTATCTGTATATTAAATAAATGCTTTTTCAATGACTGAATTCATTGAAATAAAATGAATTCTTCGATTTGAATATTTTTTTTGGCAATGCGTCGTAGGTCTTAAATTTCAATCTTTATGGTCTTAAAATGTCTTAAAAAGGTCTTAAATTTGACTTACTGAAACCTGCTACTGTAATATAGGCTTGTATTGGGTTTGTTCATCTCATGTCTGAATGATGTCCATTTAAATCCACAAAAGTCACAAGACTCTATCATTTAATGGACTATTTATCAAAATGTTCTCATAGGGGAGCACACCCCTGGATCCCACTTGACAATTATGTTAATCAGGGCATATATCTTGGCTTAGATATATAGGGCCCGCTTACCTCCCAGGGAAAAAAAGTTCAGGCTCAGGATTTTTTTCTACTATCACCCCTGGTTAGGTCTACACAAGATGAATTATATCTAATTTTTAACCACTACAGAGACAGTGGCAAACTTCAGAAGGACTAGCTGAGGAAAGGCTGTTCCAGGCGGGGTACATGAGCGCCGAGCGCCCAGTGATCGCCTGGATTTCACAACCTGGATCAAATTTTCATTAATCTTTAAATAAACCACAGATTTGAGCTTTAAACAACTACATTCTCGCCTGAAAAACTCGTCAAATTACATTTCGTGACAGTAACAGTAGTATTATATTTAAACTGTATATTAAATGGCGCTTCTTATGTTGTCATTCCCCTTGTAGCACGCGCAAGTGATGATTCTCTGTCAACCAATCAACGTCCTGCAGTGAGTCTAGCTCCACCCTTTAGTACCGTACCTCTGTGCTAGGTACCCCAATGGAAGGGTACCCAAAAAAGTTGTACGGTTCAGTATTTTGGTACCATTCACAACTTTTGACAGTGGAAACGGAAATAATTGCGTACTGTACCGCTCAGTGAAAACGAGCAATAAGAATAACGCATACTGACCAATGACGCATTTCATTAATACTAAAGAATAATCGTTCTACTATTGTGATCATTCACTTTACTTAAGCAAGAAATTTTTCTAAGCTGTTCTGTAAAAGTCATGTGTACAAGTAATCAAATTAAAATGCTGAATCTCCTTAATCTGTGGAGAAGACTAGCTCATATTTTCTAAAGACTTTCAACAAAAGTTTATTCCACGTAAAGGTTTTTCACTGAGTTAATCATAAAATAATCCTGCAATGTTAAGGTGCTTTGATTTGTAAACGTTTTAGATTGAAATGCCCATAGAAATGACATAGAATGACCCAACGTTTCTTCACTTTCTTTTTTCCTGTTTAGCAAATGTGGGTGTTTGATGAGGATGTGGGGATGAACTGCAGAGACATCACATTTGTTCCAGGACTCTACAAGATCTATGATGAGATTCTGGGTAAGTTTTGTCATGTGGTAAAGTGAATCTCATGTAGTCTGCAGCTAACAGTTTTTACTAATGGACTAGTCTTACCATTATTAGAACGATTATTCTAGAGATCATTTATTCTAAATTCTGTCATTTACTCGTCCTCATGTCGTTTCAAACTCATAAGACTTTTGTCATAAACAAACATGGACATTTTTATTGGAACCTGACAGAAATCGGTCCCTCCATGTAAAGTCCATGCAAACAAAACTCATATCCTCAATCATAAAACAAGCGGTTCAATCAAAGTGTCCTGAAGCGAGATAATTGCTTTATATAATAAACTGATTTGATTTGATGCATTTATTCGCATAAACATTAATCAACGCACATACATGGAGCACATCAAATGTGGTAAAAGGAAGCAAGCAGGTTTGAACGTTGACTCAGTTTTGACCTTATAAAAAGATGACATGCTGAGGTGATTGCTGCTTGAGTGTAATATTCACTCTCTGATTCATAGTGAATGCTGCTGATAACAAACAGAGGGACAAGGCTATGAACTGCATCAAGGTCAATATTGACCCGTAAGTAATTCACATGCTCTGGCTGGTCAGTGTTGTAGATCGAGAGGATGTCTAAGTGGTGTGTGTTTGTGTGTGCAGCGAAAATAACACCATTAGTGTGTGGAACAACGGGAAGGGTATTCCTGTGGTTGAGCACAAAGTGGAAAAGGTGTATGTTCCTGCCCTGATCTTCGGCCAGCTCCTGACCTCCAGTAACTATGATGATGATGAGAAGAAGGTCACAGGTGAGGTTGCGCTGGAAGTGAATGGATTTATTTCAAAACACTAGACTTAATGGGGATTTGTAATCGTGTGTTGTCATCAGGTGGCCGTAACGGATATGGTGCGAAGCTATGTAATATCTTCAGCACTAAGTTCACTGTCGAGACCGCCTGTCGAGAGTCAAAACATTGTTTCAGACAGGTAAGCCTGATACCTGACTGCCCCAAGCATGTTAAAAGAGAACTGCCTCAATTTTTTATTTTTATATATATATATATATATATATATATATATATATATATATATATATATATATATATATATATATATATATATATGTGTGTGTGTTATATAGTTATATATAGTTGTGTTATATAGTTATATATATATATTATGTTTTAGTTGAATGTAGATCATTTTTTATATATATATATATATATATATATATATATAAATATATAAATAAATACAAATATGCAGTAGTATTGTTTTGAATTATTAATCCAAAACAATGACTTCCATGATGCCAATTTGTATTATGTATATCTATATATCTGTATATCTTGTATTTATTATATCTACAGGGTGGGCCATTTATATGGATACACCGTAATAACATGGGAATGGTTGGTGATATTAAAGTCCTGTTTGTGGCACATTAGTATATGTGATGGTCACCACCCATCTTGAGGAGTTTGCCCCCTCACATATACTAATGTGCCACAAACAGGACTTTAATATCACCAACCATTCCCATGTTATTACGGTGTATCCATATAAATGGCCCACCCTGTATAATAAACAACTGGTTTGCTTATGACCTAATGTGACACCATCGTGCTGCCATATTGGTATTCCCATACATTCTATTGAATTGGAAATCATCTGTTTTAATAGTGAACATTACATAACCTAACAAGTTTATGAACAGGGATGTGATATCCACTGGCTGGCCTTCATATTTTAAAATGGAAATATTTTCAATCTGATACTATGTCAAATGATCTGTGCATTAGGTCTTGGAGTGTAACATTTTATGTAATGTGTAATAGGGCTGGGCGATTATCACTAACATTTTTCATATCAGAAGATATCTAATTATCACGTCATCTTTATTTCTTTCAAGTTTAAAGGAAGATCTTTGCTCTTGAGTGAGAATTGTAGAAACTAGACAGTTAATTGTGGTTTAAGCATCAGAACATGACAAACACTTGTCAAACAGGTGAACATCTATCTATAAATTACAGAAACGTCTGTCTGTGTCTGTTAATTCGCATATCTCTCGAACCGTTAGTCCGATAGATTTCAAACTTGACAGGTGTCTTGCCACGGGCACGAGTAAGTGCAGTGCCAAGTTTGACGTTGTATGGATTAGAAATGCAAAAGATATCGTTAAAAATACCAGTAAAAGAAGCACTTAGAAGGTTCTGTTTTAAAAATAAACATTCTGACATTAGAGGGTTGTATCGGTCAAAGAAGCCCCAAGAAGGTTGTGGTTTAAAAATAAACATTCTGACATAAACACTCAGTCAGCTACACTGTTTACTTCTGAATATTATATTTTATTCACAGCCATCATTTGTAGTAACCTAGCCTGCTCCCTGAATTCAATGCGTTCACAGTCTCTTTCACGGGCACCAAACCAACAATTACTAAAAACACACACAAAAACTGATTTTGCACGGGTATTTTGCACTAGTTTAACGAATTACATTTAGTCTCTTAGAAATGCACATTTGACCGTAGCTTGAGTTGGGATGCCGGTGTAAAATTATTCATTAGTCTGTAAACATTGTACTCTAAGATTTGGTCTTCCATTGTATTTGGGTCATGTTAACTACAGGTAAAGCCACACATTGCTCTTCACTACCATGGTAAAAAAAAAAAAAAAACAGTAGCCTAAAGACATTTAATATAATACCAATGCAAACTGCTATTTGCTTAACAAAAAATACTCTAATTGTATTCCATGATTTTTTTGGTTTGTATGTGAGAACTCTGCACCAAACTCGAACACTTTTCATCGGATCTCATAGTGCTGTTTAGTGGTCCCGTGATTGAAGTGGTCAGCAAGTAAATCATTCACTCTAAGATCACGCTGCAGTGTTTTGAGTCGAATTGATAAATGTTCTGTGTGGCGTGTGGTTCAAACAAGCATCTCCGTGTCGTTCCACTTTTGCCGCGTTTGCCATTTTTCATACACAACAGAAATTGCAGCGCTTATCAGTTATTGCCACCAGTCCTGCTGTCTGCATGCACAGCAATATTTGTGTAGTACATAAACATTAAATCGAAGTTTTGTTATTTTGTAGAGGACAATTATATCGTGATAATTATCGTTATTGTTTTATCGCCCAGCCATAATGTGTAATTGTTAGTTTGTTGTTAATTTTATTACTAACTTTTAAAATCAGTCGCTCTGACTTTTTACTTCTAAATTTACAGATTGCATATAAAATAGCACTTTGTTTTATGATCTGTGCTGACAGTGATATTTAATTTTTATGAATAAATAGGATAAGTTAATATTACAAACTGTTTTTCTGACCATAAACATTAAATGTTCGCAGTAACAATTTATATACCTATATCCTAAAATCTAGTCTTGTTCAAATGCTTCTAACCGGGTCAATCAGCTTTTAGTCATTGTCTGGTTGTTGGGAACATCAATATGGCTGCTCGAACACTTCATGCTTAACTGCCTGCTGGCAGTCCAGTCATATTTGGAGATCAGTGATTATCATGTGACTTAATGGTGTCAACTGTTGATCAGAATGTGATATGCCTTGTCTTTTTTAATCTTTTCCCCAAAGACATGGTTTGATAACATGGACCGAGCAGGCGAGTCTAAGATCAAACCCTTCGATGGTGATGACTACACCTGCATCACATTCAATCCAGACCTGGCAAAGTTTAAAATGCAGGCTTTGGATAAAGATACTGTGGCGTTGCTAACTCGACGAGCATATGACATCGCTGGGGCCACTAAGGGTGTCCGTGTCTATCTCAATGGCAAGAAACTGCCAGTGAGTAGATGATTGGGTTTTGCACTTGGACCTCAGGAATTTTTCTGTCTATATCACTGTATTTAAACATTTTTCCTAAGTTTAAGTTTCTTTATCTTTCAGGTGAATGGTTTCCGTAGCTACGTGGACCTTTATCTGAAGGACAAGGTGGATGAGACTGGTTCTCCCCTGACGATAGTCCACGAGAGTGTGAATGAACGCTGGGAGGTGTGTCTTACCCTTAGTGATAAAGGGTTCCAGCAAGTCAGCTTTGTTAACGGCATCGCCACAACTAAGGTAAACGTCGTCAGGTTTACATCATGGCATTGTTGTTGGGGTTTAGCGTTTAATTTTGTCATACTGTTTGATATTTAATATATTTGTAATGAAATCTAATTTCTGTCCCTGTTTACTCAAAGGTTTGATGCTTAAGGTTCCTTAATAGTAGTAATAGTCCATCAGGCATGAAAACTCCTCACCTTTCTGCGAAATTCGCCGTTTTAAAACCAAAATGTGTCCCCTACGTGATTTGTGCAGATCCGATGAGAAAATATTTGGTGGGCGGTAGAGTCGTGAGAATCTTTTCAATGAAAATCTCAAATGAAGATTGCGGAACTCCAGCTTACTTGTCTGTGTTTTCTGATCATCCGCGCTTCAGAAGTGTAGAAAGCGTGCGTATGGTTGCCAGATACTATTGAAAAGACCGGGTAGAAAACATGTTCTTTTAACAGAAAAGCTCTGACTGGGGTTTAAATTATTCAAATCTGGCAACCGTAAGCATGAACGCTCGTAAAACGCTCGTGTCTTCTCCTTTATTCGACAGAAATAAGTGGTTTTGGCCAAGTTTTTATTTTTTTAAACGCATTTCAGTCTCGTCTTTTTTGTCAGCGATATTGCATGTTGATATAGTCACAGTTATTGTTTAATGACGTGGCTGTTGTCTCTCATCGCCTTGTCTTGGTCAGGGGAAAAAGGGTAATCAACGTACATTTTTTTTCGTTTACGAAATTAACACTGGTGATAAAAATATTTAAAAAATTGACAAAATTTGAGACAAGATCAATGTCAAGTCATATTTATATAACGCTTTATACAATAGATTGTTTCAAAGTATTTTCAAATTCCAAAGGCACTAACTGACTATTCCATATTTGGTCGATTATGCCTCTTCTCGTCAACTAAAGTTTAGTCTACTATTAAGGGGCAGCCCTAGTTCACGACACAAATATAACCATAATGGCACAGAGGAAAGGTGTCATGCTGTTCTTCTGTTTTTGTTTTTGTTTTGTTTTTTGCTGATGAACAGATGTTTTCGTAAGGGCGAACTGAAACCCCATTTAGAGTTAACCTGTAAACGTGGACATAATATGCCTATTTAATCTGTCTCAGATACTGTAAATTGACAGAGGAAAGTGCTTTCAATACAGTTTTCTGTTTTAGGGTGGCAGACACACAGACTATGTTGCAGACCAGATTGTGTCCAAACTGATTGAAGTGGTTAAAAAGAAGAACAAGGCTGGAGTGGCTGTTAAACCTTTCCAGGTACATACAGATTATCAGCAAACCTTATAAAACTTAAGGATTATGGCTCTCTGGTTGACCTGGTTGAACTGTGTGTGCGCAGGTGAAGAATCACATGTGGTTGTTTGTGAACTGTCTGATTGAGAACCCCAGCTTTGACTCTCAGACCAAAGAGAACATGACCTTGCAGCAGAAGAGTTTCGGTTCCACCTGCTCTCTGAGTGATAAGTTCATTAAACAGGTGAGAAATGTGACACTTTAATCATTCATTTTGAATTGAGCCTGAACCATGCTGAATGGGATAATTAAAGTGCTTGTAGTCTGCATATAATGCTCCTCTTCAGCATTTGACATCAACAATTATTGCTGTCGTGATCAATAGGAAATAAACATCTCTATTGAATTTATGGCATGGCATAGTGCTATACCAGCCCACAGTTCCAGGTTAAACTAGTTTGCGGGTAACTGTTGTCAGAAGTACAGATAGTCAGAAGTTTTAAAAATGTAACCATACTAGCCGCCTTTTAGTACGGAGTACCATCTCAATTCAGTCCCTGTAGATAGGCGGCTGCTTTTAAACATTTCTATGCATATTTTTGTAAGCTCCTTGAAATGGGTCATATGATTCTCTTTTAAAAATGCATTATTTTGTTTTATTGGGTGTAATAGAATAGGTTAGCATACTTTTAATGTTCAAAAACATTACTTTTCACTACAAAATTTTTCGGCACGACTTACTGACACTGACACTTACTGACACATTGCGTTTTTTGCACGTGCAAATTCGTTATTTCAAATGCAGGCGCGAGGCAAGCGCGCTAAAAATGGAAGCACATTTTTCCAGGCCCGCCTATGCCGCAACGAGATGAGAACATCTCAACTCAGAATTCCGCAAGGTCACGCAGGTCATGGTTGCATAGCAACGACAGACGCAAGCGCTTGTGGAAAGGAGATAGCGGCGCGGCCGTGTTTTCCATGCGTTTTTAGCCGCGATATGTGAACGGCCCCTTTTTTAGGCACAGGTTCTTCGCTGTTGTCATTTTGCTCGCTTGTCTCTACTCCTGCCATTAGTTTTTATTTTCCACTCTCTGCTCTGAGCCACTAGGCTCCCCTTTGGGCCCAATCTAGCCAATAGCATAGTAGCACTTACTGGCTAGGCGGGTATAAAGATAGTAAGGCCACATTTGATTGGTCGAATTTGAATAAACAACCCATGCATGCATCACACAAATGCTTGGCACATAAAAATAAATGCAATTTATTGCACCTCTGCGATATGGATATCGCATATACTATTATCGCGATAATGATAATTTTTCGAAATATTGTGCAGCCCTATGCACGATACTTCTTAAAGCAGATCGTGGAGACATTTTAATCCTCTACGATCAAAAATTGTGATATTGCACACCCCTAATATGTAGACTTTCATGTAACATTAAGGTCATGGAAAGGTCGTGGAAATTTATTGGTAAAAATCTGTATGAACCCTAACTGTAAAACTGCTTGAATTCACCTCTGTCTTGTCTGTAGGCAAATGTCTGTGGAATTGTGGAGAGCATTATGAACCCTAACTGTAAAACTGCTTGAATTCACCTCTGTCTTGTCTGTAGGCAAATGTCTGTGGAATTGTGGAGAGCATTATGAACTGGGTGAAGTTTAAAGCCCAGGCTCAGCTCAATAAGAAATGCTCTGCTGTCAAACACACTAAGATTAAAGGAGTCCCCAAGCTGGATGACGCCAACGATGCAGGTAACGATTTGTTGTGCTCTTAATATGTTAGGACAATTTGTTCTGCCTGGATATTATATCAGGATGGTTTGTTTGTTTCAGGTGGAAAGAACTCCACTAGCTGCACTCTGATCCTGACTGAAGGAGACTCGGCCAAAACTCTGGCTGTGTCGGGTCTGGGTGTGGTGGGACGTGATCGCTATGGTGTCTTCCCTCTGCGTGGTAAAATCCTCAATGTGCGAGAGGCGTCACACAAACAGGTCAATAAAAAAACCCACTACACTTACGTTTTTTTAAGTGGTTTGATCGTTTCCATTGCATGACCCACAAAATAATTGTTTTGCTTTTTAGTTCTTGACTATTAGCTCTGTTTCCTTTTTCTTAGGTTTGTCCATGTATAGATATCTATGATTATAATACTTGTGTAGTGTATGTTAGCTTAGCAGGCTAATTAAATAGCACACAACCTGAGAAATGTGTGAAAATGAATGGTGACCACAACTGTCTCAGATTCCCATTTACTTGCATGGAGAACAAGAGAATAGCCTATATCTTTTTGTCAGTACAATGCAAGTCAAATGGGTTACCGTAGTTTTACATTCTATGTTTCATTCATTGAGACATGTTTTCTTTTTTTGTAGATCATGGAGAACGCTGAGATCAACAACATCATAAAGATCCTAGGTCTGCAGTACAAGAAGAACTACAGTGACTCTGAATCACTCAAAAGCCTGCGCTACGGCAAGCTCATGATCATGACAGATCAGGTCAGACTTGACTACGTTAGTGTCTGTTACAGGATATTGGACTGTTGTAGTTTGTTGCCTGTGTAATGTCGGGTGATTTCTGCAGGATCAAGACGGATCTCACATCAAAGGTCTTCTCATCAACTTCATCCATCATAATTGGCCATCACTGCTGCGCCACAACTTTCTTGAAGAGTTCATCACCCCAATCATCAAGGTAGATGCCAACTGCTCTTATCAACAGTGCATAAAATGTTAGTTGTGAAAAGCATCTTGACTGTGGCTGTCGTTGCTTTCTAGGCGTCCACTAAGAAGCAGGAGCTATCTTTCTACAGTATTCCAGAGTTCACTGAGTGGAAGGAGAAACAAAGTAACATAAAATCCTGGAAGATCAAATACTACAAAGGTTTGTCTCAAACACCTGTGGTAGTCCACTGGCAAATGTAAGCAATGTTTTTACTCAGTCCTCATCTCTGCACAAGTGAAGGGGTCATAGACTGGGTCACCTGCACACTGGGTGTTTACTTGGGCTGGGCGGTATGACAATATATATTGTGGCGACAATATAAAGTTCCTATTGTCAGATAATTTGCTATATAGTTTATATTGCGGTATGCAAATATCTGTGTAGCACAGTATTAAGTTATTGATTCTTTTGAACAGTGGTTCTCAACCTTTTTCACTCCCAAGGTCTCCCATATTTGAAAAAATATTAGAAGGCCATCCCTCTACTAAATTTTTAAAAATGATTGATTGATTTTTCAATTTTTAAGTTATCTTGAGCCCCCCTTCAGCTTGGTCAGCTGGGGCCCCTAGTTTAGAATCACTCTGATTAAAGGAACATATATGAATGTGCACGTCCTGCTTTTTACTTTCTCAATGTTAAAAAGTGTTTGGGAAAAATAAATCAATGTGGTACTTGCGCTGACTGATAACCACACTGACAAATTCAGTTCTCTTTCGCAGATTATGGGTAAAGATGCACATAATTGGGTAAATGCCCATCATGTATAGCGGTGGTTCTCAAACTGGGGTATGCGCATCCCTGTGAGGTGACACGGGGTACGCAAACAAAATGCTGAGTAATTCTACTCCACCTTAAAATATCATTAAAACTGAGCATGTATTTCTAGCAGGTAAAATGCCATAAATACGTCACATCCAATCAAATTACCACCTCTTTTGCAGTCAAAACTGACTGCATCCTCACAAGCCTGCAAATCACACTACATTACTGCCATTTTCGACAACATACCTTTGTAAAAGTGGAGATTTAGCACTTACTAGCATGAACAAATTGACACAGACTGCATAGAAATCTGTTGAGATTCAAACTCTCTTTGATACAAAAAAACCCCCTGCTTGAGTTCTTGCTTTTAATGTTGATCATATGAGCAAGAATGCAATGTTTCCCGAATATCCACACGATTGCAAATGTGACATTGATTTCATACTACAGTTCAGCAAACAAAAGGGTAAAATTAAGTGATGTTCGTTTTATATACAGTATTGCAGGGTTTGAAATTAACACCTGTCAAATGCGGGTAAAAATGAACAGTGGTGGGTAACACTGTCAAATCACTAGCCAATTTGGCGTTACTTATGTTTACTCACTTTGCTGGGGAAGTTCGTGTGAGCCAAATCTGTGCAGATTTAGCGCAAATACTAAACTTGTTAATCATCATGATATATTAAATACAGCGTTATCTGTCTTATTTGAACATGCCCGTCACTATGCAACAAATAACATCGCGCTTGTTCATTTGCATTCATACATTGAAGCATTGGCAAAGATTAAAAAGCATTTGGTTAACAGAAAAGACATTGTTACCAAATGGTTGACATTTGTATGACAAACAAGTATTCATTACTTCAATGAGCTCATTGTTTCTGCCTTAAATTATTACATTGTTTAAATGAATACATTTTTAGCTAACTGTGATTTTGTATATTTACATTTCTGAAATACAAAACTTAGACAGTTACCTCTGATAACCGATCACTCTAAATTGTAGTGTGGACTCTTTCTGCAAAGCTGCTTTGAAATGTGTATTGTGAATTTTTTTTTTTTATTATTTTTTTTTTTTGTAGTTTGCTTTGTTCTTATTTTAACAAAAAATTACAAATAACTATATTGTGATCTATTGTTAATGTGAAATAAGATTTGTCGTGTCACCCACCCCTAGTGTTTACAATAACACTTGAAAGTGGTTCTAAAGGGTGCATGTGTATTTGGTCATTTTGTAAATATCTCACATGTAGTTTTCTGTCTGCTTCTCTCCAGGTTTGGGTACCAGCACATCTAAGGAGGCCAAAGAGTATTTTTCAGATATGACGAGACATCGAATCCCCTTTAAGTACTCCGGGCCAGCCGATGATGAAGCTATCACCCTGGTAATCATTTTTCCTTTATAGGAACATTCCTGCTTTTTGGGAATTTAGTCAAAAAAATTCACAGTAAAATCTTAAAAAGGGCTTTAAAAATCAAGCTTCCTGAAGATGTTTGTGGCTTTGCCTATTTGCAGGCCTTTAGTAAGAAGATGGTAGATGAGAGGAAGGAGTGGCTGACCAGCTTCATGATCAACAGACGTCAACGCAGAGAACACAACCTGCCTGAGGTACCACAACCCTGAAAATCAATATAGAGATGTGCTATTTAAGAAGAGTTGATATTTGTGTGCCACCTGGGGGGGTATTCCAGAAAGCAAGTTATGTGGTAAGGGTAAGCAAGCAGATAACCCCAACTTTCAGTTCCAAAATCAGAGGTATCTTTCAGGGTATGCAAGTAGCCATATGCATACATGCATGCATACATTCTCATCTGTTGATCTGCGGGCAGACTTTTTTTTTTTTTTTTTTAACAGGACGTTTTCTCTGCTATAATGTATATAAAAAAAACATAAGTGTCTAAACATAAAAAAAAAAAAAAACTTATACAGCCATGTTATCTTTGCAAGCACAGACTGTTATTTAGTTTAATCAGTATTTTTATTATATAATTGGCATCAAACAAAGTAGTTCTTATTCACAGTTATTGGAAATAATTTATTTTATTATTATTATTAATTAAATAATTATTGCACAACCACCAAATAGGGTGTGATATGCACCAAGTATGTAAATAGCCATTAAACAAAAAAGTAGCTTGGCGTTCTTTTTCTTAGCGTCCATTTCCATTGTGATTCGTCGTGCTGTTGAAAATGTCTTGTGTGTTAGCCTTGAACATACTCTGAGTTGGTCGAACTTGCTCCCAGATGCGTTTTTAGAACCAGCATACCTCGAGTAAGCAAGGTTTAGGTTAATCAACAGAGGTCAGTGTATGTTTGACTGAAAGATGACCTTGTTTTCTGGAATACCCCCCTTGAAGCATGATCTTATTTCTGCTTTTTTGTAGGAGTATCTGTACGGACAGAAAACGACGTCCCTCAGCTACCATGACTTCATTAATAAAGAGCTTGTGCAGTTTTCCAACTCTGACAATGAGCGATCAATCCCCTGCTTGGTGGATGGTGAGAAACATTACATGTTTAGCAACATTATAACGACATAATAAATATTGAAATGACTAAAAGCTATTCCAAAGGTTATAGCTTAACTATCCAAGTTGCCACTTAGTACATCTTCACATTTCAAGTTGACTAAACTTGATTAAGGTGGCTTGAACACATTTTTTTTATTTTATTTTTTTTACTTAGTTTTACCAAGTAGTATCCTGATACTGTGCAGTATTGTTAATTCATAATTCCCATGGACCACATTTTGAATGGAAAAAATGGACCACATTTTCATAAAATATGTAAATGTAGCCTCAATGAAAACAACTAGACTAGATTTTAGCTGGAAGCGTTGTGCAGGTCTTAAATATTTTTGAAAAAGTATTAAATTGGAAGTGCAGATACCCTGTATAGTATTGAGAGAGTATAGTTGCTATTGAACAAATTCAGAAAAGTGTGTTTGTTTCAGGGCTGAAACCAGGTCAGAGGAAAGTGATTTTCTGCTGTTTTAAGAGGAACGATAAGAGAGAGGTGAAAGTGGCTCAGTTGGCTGGATCAGTGGCCGAGATGTCTGCGTACCACCATGGAGAGGTGAGGACTTGTTTCGTTCACCTCACTTGATTCATTGTGCAATGAATTGAGTTTGCGTTGGTTTTGTTTTTGAGCAAAACACTGCACCATAATAAATCTGCAAATACACATTCAGAAGAATTTTGCAGACTCAAAGATAGATGATCATGTTAGATTACTGAACACAAAATCATCTGTCAAACTGATGTCATGACGAGGTTAAGCCACTTAACCTGGTAACTTTCCCATGATCCAACAGTCCATAGGATTTTAAATCGGTATACAACCAGAAGTTAATTTGCCTAGCAATATATTAAGTGATCAAGGTTTTGCTACTAGTTAGCATAGCCAAAGTTATTTTCCTCTTATTTAAATGTTTTTGTCTTCCTCAGGTCTCTCTGATGATGACCATTGTGGGTCTTGCTCAGAACTTTGTGGGCAGTAATAATTTGAACCTGCTTCAGCCTCTGGGTCAGTTTGGCACACGTCTGCATGGAGGCAAAGACTCTGCCAGCCCCAGATACATCTTTACCATGCTCAGGTACACACAGACACACAGCCAGTGATTATGGCTCTGTACGAAAACCCAGTGAGCTGTCTTGCTGTCAACTAACTACATGGGCATCTACTATCTTGGGCTGCATTGAAACCATTATGGAATAAGCATGTCCAATTTAATCTGTAAATTTTGGCATACAATTGGCATTGATTATAAAATATGTTGTTAATGTTAACAAATTAAAATTGCATTACTATTAAAGCAAATATCTCTTTTCAGTCCGCTCGCTCGTCTACTGTTCCCTGCTATGGATGATAACCTGTTGAAGTATAACTATGATGACAATCTGCGAGTGGAGCCAGAGTGGTACATTCCCATCATCCCTCTGGTGCTGGCTAATGGAGGTGAGGGCATCGGCACAGGATGGGCCAGCCGCATCCCCAATTTTAATCTGCGAGAGATCATCAACAATATTCACCGCCTGCTCAATGGAGAAGAGCCACTTCCCATGGTAAAATAAATTAAGCGTTTTTATTACCATAAATGTATAGTGATTTTCATAATGCATATTATTGTTGTTGTTCCAAACCAGCGTTGATTTAACATTACACTCCTCTTATGCCCACTCGTGTTACGTATAGCTGCCCAGCTACAAGGGGTTCAAGGGCACCATTGACGAACTGGCGAAGAATCAGTATGTTAATAATGGAGAGGTGGCCATCATTGACTCCACCACCATTGAGATCACTGAGCTGCCAATCAAAACCTGGACACAGGTGTGTGACGTCTCTTCTTATACTTGGTTTAGTTCTGACTGTGTATAAAAACTATATCAAATGTAATGCATGCTTCCTCACAGGGACTCAAATGTTATTTACCCTCATTTGGTATGCAGCAAGTAGGGGTGGGCAATATTTAGGTTGACAATCGATAGAAATTTTGGGTTATCATGCCATGGTTACTTACATTATAGTGCATGTAATTGTGCATCATTTATAGTTATTGCTACAGTAACTACATGTAACGTGAAACTAGGACACCTTGTAAATGTGTTACAGAAAATTGTCATTTACTCACCCTTGTCTTTCCAAAAACAAGACTAGTTCATTTTCGAAAGACGCATGATCTTTCAATGGAAGGACATTAATCTCTTAGGCCTCATTTAAAATGTATTGGTTTGTTTTCGAAGATGATTGAGTCTTGTGGGTTTGGAAATGACATGAGGAACAAATGACAACACCCAAAAATGAATAAACCTTCCATTTAAGGCTTTAGTCTGCTAGGGTTAAAAATGTATTCTACAAATATTCTAGTCTTTCATCCACTGCAAATTCATGTTTCATGCTGTTTATAAATTATATAGGTTATAAAGCAAAAAGTGTTTAACCTCTCAAATGTGATGTAAAGCTGGGTGATACAGAATATTAAGCAGAAAATTATCCCAGTTAGTTTAACAACTAAAATTGATAGCTTTTTCTTTGGAATAAATGATTAATAACGCATCTCTCAGGTCTATAAGGAGAATGTGTTGGAGGTGATGCTGAACGGCTCGGAGAAGGTTCCTCCTCTGATCACAGACTATAAAGAGTATCATACGGACACCACAGTGCGTTTTGTCATTAAGATGACAGAAGAGCGCCTGAGAGAGGCGGAGGCAGCTGGACTACACAAAGTCTTCAAGCTACAGAGTCTGCTCACCTGTAACTCCATGGTGAACAACACGCACCACATTGTACACCTCACAAGATGCATTCGTTTTCTGCCTAATCCTGAAATCATCTACTGTTGTCCGTCTCATCGTCTTGCAGGTGTTGTTTGATCATGTGGGCAGTCTGAAGAAGTACGAGTCTGTTCAGGACATCTTGAAGGATTTCTTTGAGCTCAGACTGAAGTATTACATCCTCAGGAAAGACTGGCTGCTAGGAATGCTGGGAGCTGAAAGTGCCAGGCTCTCCAACCAGGCCCGATTCATTCTGGAGAAGATCCAGGGCACGCTGGTCATTGGTGAGACATGCTTTGTTTTCCTTTTTTGTCATTGCTTTCACACCACACGCAAATGTAGCACGCATTAACAGGCTAGAGCATATTTCAGAGTAAAACGCTTTATACAGCCGGCTCTTATAAACTGACTGTAGAGAAGCGTTTTAAACTACAGGACTGCCGTTTTCTGCTATAAAAGTTCTATGGTTTAACTAGTGATGGAACTATCGATATTTTGATACCGTGTGTGTGTGTGTGTGTGTGTGTAGAAGAGCTATAAAGAAAAAGGACCGTTTAAATCCCTACATTAAAAATGAAGATAATAGTGAAGATGATAAAGAAACCGATGAGAGGAATTTTCTGCAGGAACACACACATCTGGACACCGTAAACTTTTTGTAATTTCTTTATCCTGTAAATGTAAGAAAAGTCTTACATTTATATGCAATTACATGCTGTAATCCATATTTCAGCTAAATTAATATTTGAGCTGAATATTGTCTCCCTCTCTAATGCGTTCCATCTGTTTGACGCGCATGCGTGCGTTGGTGCTCATTCAGTAAAGTCTGAAGTTTAAAAGTGAAAGTTTTGCACTGAGAAAACATATCGCACATTAAACAGCACACGCATCTTTCTTTACTGCACGCATCTGACAAGGCAAGCCATGTTAAACATTAAGCTTGAAGCTTAACCTGTTAAGCTGCAACCCCACTTTTGAAAAATCCCCAGAAATGACATACCCAAACTGAAACAGATACAGTTCATGAACCCTTTGCATTAAAAGCACAAGTATGATCTCATTTGAAAGCTGACACCTGGCAGTTTATTGTAAATGTAGAATTAATTATTGTCACAATGACAAAAATTGTTATAAATAGCTTCAAAGTTTTGTAAAATTATTAGAAATTAATTTTTATGAAACATCCTCATGAAAATAAAATTGAAGTTGGCACTGGAGCAATCTAGAAATGCACTACAGCTAAAGCCATATGTCTAAACATTCTATGTTTAAAATCTGAAGATAATAAGTCCAAAACTCTGTATTAATTAAATGTTTTTCAAGACCATGTCAAATGACTTTATTTTGATTTGACGCTAAAATGCTACTGATGTTTATTGTCATCTTCTAACCATCTATCCAGTATTATTGTCTCTATTGTTTTGTGGTGCAGACGACCCCCATTCAGTCTCAGTCTCCCCCTGCACACATTCACACCTCTCCAGCCTGGTTATGGCTCGAAATATGCATTTCTTTTGTCTGCATTATAGCTACTAACGACTGGCTATTCACAGGCTATTCATAGGGTTTCAGTCCCTAATTTCTTTTCTCAAAGTTTACCCCACATTTTAAACTGTATCAAATGCATTTCTTGAATAAAGACACATTTCAGGTAGCATTCAAAAAATAATAAAAGTATAACTTCTAGGTAGCAGGTGCACCTAGGGCTAGCTAGCATGTTAGCTTAGCACACCATCAATACACGACAATTTATGAGATTAAAACCATGTTTGTGCTCTAAACTTACTTTTTAACGCACGTTGAGTATTTTAAATAATCTTCTGTGATCTAATTTGGCTTCAGATTAAAAAAAATCTGACAGAAAATATACTATTGGATAGTGTTCTGCACAATGATAGTCTATATAGATTAGCATTACATTATAAATATAATCTATTATTATGAAAATACCTGGCATGGCTTGAAAAACACAGGTAACTCAAATATCAGTGCAATCATGTTTATTGTCTTCAAAACATCTGTATCTGCATGTTACAGCGCGATCTCTTGTTAGCTTTGTGTGTATCAGTGACGTCCTGGAATGTCACATGGTCATGGCTCTTCTTCATGTTCCATATATGGACTATTATTGTGCATGTAGCGCCCTCAGGCTATTGGTATGAATTAAAAAACACAGTATCGGAATACCAAATGCTCATAAAGATTACATCGACGCATTTGGGTATAAATTCAATAAATATTATTCCTGTCTATAGAAATATGATGTAAATCTATGAGAATCTATCAATATTTCTCCAAATCTGCACATTTTTGAGCTAAAGCCCTGAGGGACGTTGTTTTGTGTATCGCTGTCATGACGACAGCACGGAGTTTTTTATGAATGAAAGCGGCTGACGCGCATAATTCATATTAAAGGTATCGACTCATTTTTTCATTTCATAACTCCTGACACAAATTAAGACATAACTGTCACTATGAGTTTCTCAGAATACAATAGTGGTCAAATACTGAAACTTGAGTATTAGCTATATCTTTTTAATTATGTATAGTTTGTCAAGGTATAACATTAAATCTGATAGTAATTTTGAATTAAATAAATAAATAACGCTTCAGTGCGCGGGCGCACTGGCAACGGTTAACAGGTTAACCCTCTGGGCTTCTTCGTATTATAGTCACACTTAGCTTCCTCCCGCCCGAAAACGGGCGAAGCCTTAAAATCTTACTTTACTTTTTCCTAGGATAACCAATCAAATATATTTTTGTTCTATAATGTTTTCTGATTATTATTTAGAATTTTTGGAATTTTTTATGATATTTTGCATTAATTATATAATTTTTATGAGCTATTTTTTCCATTGGAATTAATATATTATTTTTTATTTTTTTTATTTTTCAATAAATGCAACATTTCACATCAAAATAGAGTGCAGGCCTAAAAAAAAAAAAAAATCAACTGAGAAGAGCGCCATCTAGTGGCTTCAAAATGTATTAATTTGTGTCATGTCCTATAACCGCCTATTAGCGGGCTATAGCTTTTTTATTGATTTATTTGATTTATTCCCATTCGGAAAGAAAAAAAAGTATTACTAAGCAACCACTGAATGGAACAACACAAATTATATATCATTTTAAAGCTTAGGATCTCAGCTTTTTAATGCATCTAATTACATTTATTAACTCCTAACGAGTGCTGAGTAATCCCTCTAAAACCGAGTGTACCGCCAGCAGGCGCCACCTAGCTGCGAAAATATTCTTTACCATATTTTTAAAAAATCTTGCCTTGATTAACACAAAGTTGATGTCATTTGAAAGCTTAGAGTCTGAACTTTACAGTGAATGTATCCACTTTGAAAAACTCTTAAGTATTGCTGAGTTATTTGCTGATAAATAGAATTTCTTTTTTTTTCATAATCTATAAAATAATGTACTGCAATGTGTCAAAAACATCATACAGCTCATGAAACATTCTCAGATAATTGAAAATGGCACTTCATTTTTTACAGCATATTATTACAATTAAAATGAGCCCAAAATTAACATAATCTATTGCTTTTATGACAAGATATTCTTCATGAAGAAAAAATTGCCCATGAGGGGGTGTCAAAGACTGTACAAAAAGGCTGTCTCTTTTCCAAATGCTGTAACTTTTGATTCCTTTGTCCAAAAATTATTATTTTTTTATCCAGATGCAGCTAACATGTAGGGGGACTTCACTAAAAAAGAATTTTCCTCCTACCTTATTTCCTTCCTGAGTTATTCCATGACAAATAAGAAAGATATGCAAAATCATAATAAAAATTATATATATATATTGTCTTTTATCCGCTGTTTCTTGGCAGGACAATGTCCAAATGTAATGTAATTTATATTTTCAAAAAATTTAAAAAGAGTTCTTTCAAACGATACCTACCTTTTGACTCTCCTTGCTATAGTTTTGGAGTTATTATGATTATATCATTTTTATATAGTTTGGGGCAAAATTTGCTGTTTCAGTCTTACCAGTTCATTTCTCTCTCTGTGTGTGTGTGTTTGTGTGTGTAGGTGTGTGTGTGGGGGGGGGGAGGGTGTCTTATTTGCACTCTTGATGTTTTAGAGTGTCACCCCTTCATTGCTGTACAGTTTTTTTCAGCACAGTGGCTGATCTGTAGCTTGTACCACCAAAAGTTTCTCTGAGTTTTCCTATTTTTTCGTATTTCCCATTCATTTCCTATGTCGCCCGTTTTCGGGCGGGAGGAAGCTAAGTGTGACTTTTTTTACGACCCTTTAACATATCAGAATCATCTCCTTGATTTTTTTGTGTGTTCATATAGGTAATAAAACAAAAGTCACCAAGTTTCACCCCCATCCGATGAAGCAAAAAAAATAAACAATTCGAAACGTTCAAGTTTTCGCCCGTTTTCGGGCGAAGAAGCCCAGAGGGTTAAAATGAAGAATTCTTGTGCTTTGGGCATCTTGGATTAGGGCTGGGCGATATGGCTGAAAACTATCACGATGTAAGTGTTTCATATAAGTCGATATCGATAATTATTGATAGGTCATAAAAATATTTAAAATAAGGACCAGGAGAAAAATATATTACATTTTAAACATTTTTATTTTAAGCTTAACCTTCCTCTGATTATAATCCCCTCTGTTATAAAGGCAGAAATGTCAACACAACCATTGAAAACTCAAATAATTTAAATCACAATGAACACTTAACAATTATCTCTTAACATTAAGGTGCAAAATTAAAGAATACGTAAGAAATGCTTAAAGTGTGCAGATGTTGTTGGACGTTGCTGGCGAATACGGCTGTGCTCCAAAGGGTGAGCGCGGCTAAGGTGGTAAAACAAGTTTGTGGTATTACCAGTCTTGGTGGGGACGACGGTCTTGCATAATTTGCAGACGACATTGGTCTGACTACGGTCAGAATGCTAAAATCCCCAAAACTGCCATACTGGTGAGCTGACTTTTCCTGTTTTATCAACAATTTCCTCGCTCGCTGCGGCACTCATTTTCCACTTATCACTCCACGCCGGTTCTGTTACTGAAGAATCCAACACAAGAGAACGATATGACGCAACCAAACATGATACCGATACATGATTGGCTGTTAGCGTGTCACTCCCTACGTTGCTAGGTTACCAGAGAGTGAGTGCCTTTGTTCATGCAACCAAACTTGCTTCGCAACCTCTGGTTTCTTCCGACGAAGAAAAAAAAATGTATCGAACGCATTTTTTATTGATCTTGATTACATGTCTATCGCAAGACATATCGTTATTGTTTTATCGCCCAGCCCTATCTTGGAGCATGTACCTTTCAAGCAGCAGCAGCTCACAATGTTTCTTCTATTTTTAGATGCATTTTTGTCCATAGAAATGCATTATTCATTGCTGTAATTTGACATGACTGGCGGAAGTTTTCACTTCACGTTGGGCAGACACGACTAATTGATGACATATGTTGTTGGTGATTTTCCATTATCGATTTTATCGACTGGTTGTTACAGCCCTAGGTTTAATGTTTCAAAGTGAATGAATACGGCCATAAATAATGGTTTTGTGTTATAGTTTTATTACATTTTTATGGTAAAATTGTAAGTTTACTATTTTATAGTCGTATATTATCTCACTATTTTTGGCTAAGTTGTGCAAACATACAAACAAGCACATCAAATCTGGAGCCTTTTAAGAACAAAAATACACTTAAAATCATGCAGCCCTACTTTTTTTTTTTACTTTAAAAAAAAAATCTTTTAATGCCAAGTAAATGTAAGCATGACAACCTTGTAATATACATGGGAACATGGATATGAATTGTGAGATCTTAGTGTATATTGGGGAAATGAGTTTGCCCAATTAAATGTCAAATCACATGTTAATCAAGTTACCTTGGAATCTCTATACTTCAATATTTCATTTAAGTAGTGTTGTAAAGTTTTTCTTTCTTCAAAGCAGACCAGGAGACGTTGGGATCACGTTCAAACAGAAGAGTTTCTTTATTTGAGCGCGGCTGCGGTGCTTCCAACATAATCTAACTAAGGGAACTTTACATGGTATCTTATAGGCATTTTAGGAGGAGGGACTTTTGAAGGTGGAGACAAATTCAAACAAAGCATGTAACAGGTTTAGGTAACACCCCAGACTGAGGGTCTGGTCAATCCTAATTCAATCAGCATAAGGCTCCAAGAGCCATTTGGGTCCGAAAGCCATTTGCAGAACAAAAGGTGAGATTCTCAGTGAATCATTCGTGTGCTAATCCCATCAGTCTGAGTGAAACTGGGGCTTCAAGAGCCATTTAAGACAATAAGGAGAGAACAGGAATTGCAACTTTGCTGAGGTCTTACCCTTAAAAGCTAAAATCAGTATTCTTCACCGTGATGTTATGTAAGAAAGCATATCTGAAATAGATTCTTAAATTTGTAACCCTTCAGTAGCATATTTTTAAAAATATATCTTAGGTTTTTCTTATGATGCTTCTCCTCTATTTTTAGAAAATAAACCTAAGAAGGAGCTGATCCGCATGCTTCAGCAGATGGGCTATGACTCTGACCCTGTTAAGGCATGGAAAGAGGCTCAGGAGAAGGTACGCACCACAACCGCCTCGTATTAAATCAAGCTTTTGTTTTCTTCCTTTGTTACATGCATCACAATAATTTTCATTGTTTTGTAGGATGTTGAGGAGGACGCTGGGGAGGATGAGGAGAAAGAGGAAGATAAGTCTGGCCCTGATTATAACTATCTTCTCAGCATGCCCATGTGGTTCCTGACCAAAGAAAAGAAAGATGAACTGTGCAGACAGAGAGACGCTAAGGTGACTATGAGTCTGTGATGGATGGAAACAGAGCTGATGATTTAGTATAGCAGTGGAGTTCAAAAAGGTTCTCACGCTTTTGTTCTGCAGATGACTGAGTTGAACACGCTCAAGGTGAAGGTGCCCACTGATCTGTGGAAAGAAGATCTGGCAGCTTTTACTGAGGAGCTGGAGGTAAATGAGATGATCATATCACTTTACGTTTTTTACATTTGGTGTGTCCTTTATCTAAAATGACACTTTTGCTTTGTGTGAAGAATAGAGAAGTTGTCATTTCATAAAAATCAGGCCTTCATTGTTTTCAAAATTAGTATTTAAATGTATTGCCTATTGATTAGTGATTTAAGTCATCCGTTGTTATCTGTTTATGTAAATAGCGTGTAGAACAGAAGGAGATGGAGACACAGACTGTGATGCCTCAGGTAAAAGGTAAAGTGGGCAAATCAAAAGTGGTGAAGGTAAAGAACGAGACAATGCCCACCCCGCAAGGCCGCCGCGTCATCCCCCGCATCACCAGCACTATGAAAGTTCAGGCCATTAAGAAGGAGGGAGCCAAACGAGGCAAAGCTGCAAAGGTATGTACAGAATGAGATTTACATGCGTGTATAAAACAGCTTTTGTTAGAATACCTATCTGAATGGTCATCACTAAAAAAGAATGCACTGATATTGTGAAATTACAATTTAATTTTTTAATAAATAAAAATAGAATTGTTAAAAAAAATTATTCCTGTGATGGCAAAGGTTAATTTTCAGCAGCTGTTACTATAGTCTTCAGTGTTTCATGATCCCTCGGGAATCATTCTAATATGCTCATTTGTGTGGGTTTTACATTGTCTGTGGTTTTCATAACCAGATCTTATACGTGTAGCTGATCCTGAGGGAATACTTGTGTGTATTTTTAGAAAGAGGCTGGTGTGGTGATGAAGATGGAGTTTGATGATGAAGCAGACATAGCTGCTGATGGCTCTGAGATTGGGTTGACTGCTAGACTCACTAAGAAGATCAAGAAAGAGCCTGCCAAAGACAAAAGTAAGAACACCCAGACGTTTACTATTTGAAACTGTAGGATGTCTGGACTGCTGCTTTTCGGGTCTTTAGAACTATGGTCTGTCCTGTAACAGACTGGTTTAGCTCATCTAACAGAATGCAAAACATGAGCTTCCACTCACCTTTGTGTTCTCTCTCTCTCTCTCTCTCTCTCTCTCTCTCTCTCTCTCTCTCTCTCTCTCTCTCTCTCTCTCTCTCTCTCTCTCTCTCTCTCTCTCTCTCTCTCTCTCTCTCTCTCTCTGATTTGTGGACTGAAAAGCATTCTATAACTTATTGGTTCATAGCACAATGTTTCTTCTGGTCTCCACGTCAGCATGGTTTATAACAGAATTCTAAGCAGAATGTGAATGCTTCACTAGATCTCGCAGTGATGTTAATTCTGCAGCGAATTCAACCGCTTTGTCACTGGATCTCCCAGCGCTAGGCCTATGTAGTAACAGTGTAGTGTGAACAAAGATTGGTTTGCGAGTAAACCTGTTCTGACCTTGCACTGTCTAATATTGGACCTAGCTGATAAATGGTCTGCACTTCGCAGCTCAAATAAGAAGCACTATTTTGATCTGCTTTTGTTTGTTTACCGTTTGTTTTTCATATGGAACAGAAATGGCAACTCTTAACAGTTGGGCATTGTGGTGGTTGCACCAGTGCGACCTCTGACAATTAAGTCGCACTGGGAAGAAAAAAGGTTGCAGTCTGGAGCCCAGGTGTAGTACCATGAAATTCTGATCCTAATGTTTCATCTTGATTATGTGACAGACTCAAAGTCAGGCAAGCAGACCACCCTCGCCTTCAAACCGGTCCAGAAGAAGAACCCCTGGTCTTCTGAGGAGGAAGATTCTAAGTCTGATATGGAGTTCATCCCTGAGGAAGTGGCTCCAAGAGAGAAGATACAACGCAAGGGTGAGGTTCTTTTTACACGCACATTTCTATATCATATCTATGTGTACGTCGAATGAAGCCATATATAACCTTATATTTTAATGGCTCTAAATTATTTTTATTTTTTTTGTATAATTCTAAAAGTGTCTCCGTACAGGTTGTGATAATAAACTTGAATCACAGCTTTGATCCTAAAACTAAGCATTAGACATATTATTGGGAATATGCCAAAAAGCAGCAATTCTGATTCTGTAGTCAATGAAAAGATTTCAACTGCAAAAATTGTGAATTTTCACTCCATTTAGGCCTCTGAATTTTAAAGAGAATTTTTCCCCAAGTTCCACGACCATTATGAGTGAAAAAGGTTTATAAACAGCCAAAACATGTTCATCTAAAGCCCTGTTCAGACAGGATTAGCTTTACAAGGGTAGATGGAGTAATGTAATTTTACCACAGGACGTCTATAATAATAATGGTCAATTCGCACAGGATAAGATATCGCAGTAAAACTAGCAGAAGTGGGAGGGGTAACTCGATTTGTGCACCGCTGTCACCCTCCTGTGTATTACGTTGCTTCCTGATGTCACGTGTGCAAACACCTATATAACCTATATTTATGTATTTAAAACGGTTAAGTCAGGTCAAATGATTTATTAAATAAGTTCATAATAAATTCAGATTGGATTATGTTGTTAATGGGCACTTACCTAACTCTAAAAAGTTTTGTGCCTCTAAAAAGTGTGTTCCACCTTTTTGATCTGAATGCTGTGTGGAAAACACTTGAGTTTTGCCACAGGCTTGTCCCTCCACCTAGAACGCAACTGAATGCTTTTTCAAGCGCCTCGATACTTGAAAAACCGCAGAAAACTATTTTTATACAGGAAGTGACGGAATATTTACGTACATATTTACAGCGGGTCTATTTGCATGGGATTAGTATTACCTGAGGTAACTTTTCCAGACCTTTTTACTGAAGGTAAAAGTCGCCGTAATCTTTACTGACATTGTCCGTAATGATTACTGAGATGGGACTAAAATCACTGAGAGGCTCTGGTAATAATTACTTAACCTCACCTCCACGTTAAACTAGTCCCATCCGAATAGGGCTTATGGGGCCGTTTACATGAGATCGTTTTCAGCTAAAGACGTTTTGGCCGTTCATTTACACTACAACGGCGTTTTGGGGGCCTCAGATTTCAAAAAGTGGGTTTTTGAATGCAGCATTGGTAGTGTCTCCGTGTAAACCACAATTTTAATTTGTGAAAACGTTGTCATGCGCATGCATATTGTGTTCAGATTTGAGTCTTTTTCGTGGATGTGTTAACGGATCATTTTGGCGTTGTCGTTTGCATGCAAAAAATGCTAATCCCCCCCCCCCCCCCCCCCCCCCCATTTTAGTACATTGTTGTCTTGTAAATGTACCCTAAGTCTAGTGTTTTGCACATGTTTCTTTGGGTAGGTTTAGGGTATATTTGGGGTAGAACAGAAAATATCATTAACCTGGTATAAAATCAGTGGAATCTGATTTTAAGTGTGAAATATCCTTATTAATATAGTGAAACAAACGTACGTACGTGTGTGTGTGTGTGTGTGTGTGTGTGTGTGTACCTACTTAACCATATTCTGGGGACACATTTGAATCCAGAAGTGAGCTAAACCTGACAAACTCCTTTTAGGGATGACTTAATCCTTTCTTTCTTTCCTTCTTTCCTTCCTTCTTTCTTTCCTTCCTTCTTTCCTTCTTTCCTTCTTTCTTTCTTTCTTTCTAATTGTAAAAATGCATTTTTCTGATAGGTTGTTGGTTGGGGTTAAGTTACAGTATTTATTACTAACTGTGTGTTATTAGTAAGTATTTGATCTTAACTGAATATAAGAGAAGTGTGATTTCTATAAGGTTATAGAAGTGATCCAGTAATGTAGAGCATCCAGTATGCAAATCATTGAAATCCATGTCAAAAGATATGGGATCTCTGTATCTAAAAAAAAAAAAAAAAAAAATTATGGGAGAACCATATTAAAAGTGAATTTTAGAACTCAAAAAGCTAATACTTTTTGCGTGTCTGTGCAGCTGCTGCTGAAAAGAAGTACAGTCTGTCAAGCAGTGAGGATGAGTTTGATGACTGGACAAAGAGCAGTAAACAGAAGCGCGCTGCTGTTATTGATGATGACTCCTTCATCCCAGAACCCAGCGGTGCACCTGATAGTGACATGGACTCCCCTCCTCCTGCACCTGTTGTGTAAGACATGACTTGCTTTTTACTTCACAGATTTTGTTTGTTCTTTATTACATCTTTTAAAACTCTCCTTGATTCTTTCAGGAAAAAAGCTCCAGCGAAAGCCAGCAAACCAAAGGCAGAGAAAGCAGAAACCAGCAGCAAGTCCAGCTGTAAGTACCGCACAATTCTCTGCCCATCACAGATCATTTCTTTAGCTTTGTCTGTAACATCACCTGCAGATGGTTTATATGTTCACTGTGCTTGTTATTTTAGCTCTTTCTGAGACCAGCCAAGAGCCAGCTCCTAAACCTGTGAAAAAATCAGCTGAAGGAGCCGCCAGGAAACCTGCCGCAAAAAAGACAAGTGCTGCTTCGAAGAAGAAAGCACCAGGTACTGCAATGTTAAAATATTTTCGGAGAATGAATGAAATTCTTAATGAAAGTTAAATACTTGGTTTCAGTAATAAAATGGCATGTACTTGGTAATACTGAATATCAGTATAGATAATTTTCTTATCACTTACGGCTTCATCTTTCTAGACACAAAACAGCCCTCAATCCTTGATGTGCTCTCCAAGACAAGTCCTAAAAAACCCAAAGCCACCAAGAAGCCTACTGCTCTCAAACTATCTTCCACTGACTCTGGAGACACAGCCCCTGCTGTAGTTGAGAAGAAACCAGCCAAGAAGAGGAAGACCGCTCTGAGCAGTGACCAATCAGACAGCTCGGACTCAGACAGTGGCAATCTCGTGGCTCGCCTCAAGGGCAAAAGCACTGCTGGAAAGGTAGTTAAGCACTTTACTGTTGAGGAAAAAAGCCTCTAAATTATTAATAACTGTGGTACACAATCTATTACATGCCTTCTGTCATCTGATTGATTTGGATTATATTTTCTTTTTTTCAAGCAAGTAAAAGGCATTTTAGTATTCTAAAAAAGTTTCAGATTGAGGTGCACATCTTTTTGCTGTGAAACTTTACAGATTTTTGTGAAATTAAGTGCAATAATTAATTTTATATTGTTAGTAACTAATGTTGTTTATGCAATAGTCTTCTATACTTAAAAAAAAAAAAAAAAAGCTCATAAATTCACTTTACAGGCTATCAAAGTTTTGTCTTTAAAAATCTGCATAAAAATATCATTAACTGCACCAAATTGCATATTTTTGCTTAGTTTGGGCCTTTGAACAAAATAGGTTTTGTTTTTGTTTTCTTGAGCATGAGCTCCATATTATTTTATATCTTACTACATGAGCCATAAAAGCCTGAAGTATCAAATATGATACTCAAAGAAATAATGTTTGGATGCATTTATTTGTTTTCCCCCCAGATTGATCTAAAGGTTCCATAAACTGTTCTATAAAAAATAAGAATTTTTTCTCTTTAAAATGTTTTGTTTTACACTGTAAAAAATTTGTAACACTCCCAAATCAAAAATTTCAATTGACCGATAACATCTACATTTTTCAATTGGCCCAAGTGAAAATCTGTACATTTAATTTTAGAATTTACAGAATTTCACTTGGGCCAATTGAAAAATGTAGATGTTATCGGTCAATTGAAATTTTTGATTTGGGAGTGTTACAAATTTTTTACAGTGTAGACTTCTAATTCATGACTGGTGTAAATCATAAATCATGGGGTAATTTAAAATTTTGGATGAACCGTCCCTTTAAACGGTTCGTACAAGGTGCTTAAAGCCTAGTTCACACTACATGATTTTAAGCCCGATTTGCAAATCGTTGAGCTCGCCGACAGGTCGGGGTGTTATCGCGTGCAAATCGCGGGGGATTAGCGGGCGATGAACGCTCGCCAATCTGTTAGTATGAAAGAGCCAACAACACATCAAAGACGCTCGCAGACGCCTCGCCGAGCCCAGAAAAATATCTAGCATGCTAGATATCCAGAGCTGTCGGCCGACTCAACCTCACTGATGTCATGAACTTCAGCCAATCAGAGCAAGGCATGGGTTGAGGTCACCGGGTAAATACGCGGTTTTCAAAGACACAATGCTAATCATAAAACAGATATAACACTACAATGTCCAGCAATCTATTTAAATAGTACATTGATTGGGTTTAAGTGGTCGTTCAGTGAGGCCTATTATATGTTGATCCGACGAAATTAAGTGTGTATTTAAGTGGTCCAGGGGTAGAATTTTTGCCACGCATGTCAGAGGTTCTGGGTTCTAATCCGCACTCATATGTTTTTTTTTTTTTTTTTTTTTTCATCAAAACCGATTATGTTTTTCAGTGGTTGTATATCAGGCAGGGACACTTTTTTTGGTTTTTTTTGTTTTCTAATTGCACCGGAACCGAGTCTCTCCACACTGGATTGAAGTGCACGTCTGAGTGAAAGGCTGTGCGCGAGCCAGAAACAAACAGTATCCATGCCACTGATCGCAGCGGCAACGAGCACTTTGATCAGTTGATTTAAAAAAAAACACATATTTCAGCGCTAGATCGCGTCTTATTTAAAAAAAGAACGAAATGAATGCTCTGCTAGTAAACTGAAGATGTTTTGTTTATTTGTATTGGTACATTCGTGCCGCGAGATGTTTCAATAGTGGTGGGGACAATATCGACCTTAGAAAATAGTGGTGGGGACATGTCCCACCCATCCCACCCGCAAATTATGCCTATGGTTGGGTGACAGAGTTGTTGTCAACTCCTGTAGTGTGTTAGCTCCTGTTGCGGATCAATCACGTTGTGTCGTGTGGTGTGAACAGCTCAACAACTTGAACACTCATGATTTCACAGAGAGCAAGTCATGTAGTGTGAACCGCACAGTTCAGCCTGACGTTTTAAAGTCATGTAGTGTGAACTAGGCTTGAAGTGCTTGAAGTACTTGAATTTGACTTTTTGAACTTTAAGTCCTGGAAAACCCTTGAAAACAGCCATATTTTTGAAGAGGTACTTGAAAAGTGCTTGAATTTGATGCACCGATACCGAGCTCGTGTACTCGTAGGCTACTCGTAAAAATGCTCCGATACCAACAACCTTACCAGGCAGCGTGTGTATAGTAACACATAGCTGTGGTGCGCGAGCTGATAAGAGTAAAACTAGGGATGGCCCGATACCGATACTGGCATCGGGGATCGGGCCGATACTGTCCTCATATACTCGTACTCATAAAAATTCGCCGATACCACGCACCGATACCAGTACATTTTGCGAAACGCAACTGGCCGCCGCGTGTGCTTTGTCGAGGTGAACTGAGTCATAGACGCACGAGCTGGTCGAGCACATCCCTTTAAACAGACAACAGTGGAAAGTTTGTTCAGTCCGATGTCAATGGCAACGAAATTAAACGAGGCATGTAGCTTTAGCTTATTATATTAACGTTAACTGACGAGAGAGAGGCAGAGAGAGAGACAGAGAGCGAGAAGCGCACTTCTGTTGAATGCTCTTGATTGCTGATCGTTCACTCAGCACATGTTATTTGGATGAAAACTAAATCGTATATGTAAGTAAACTAAAACATGAACTGTTACCTGACTGAAGTATAACGAGTGGTTCCCTACATTATTACAGGACGTGTGCAGAGGTCAAGAAGTTTCATGAATGCAAACATCCGAAGCGCGCGCCCCGCAAACCAGCGTCTCAGCGCGCGAATACTGAATTAAATTCTTTCACGTCTTACGCTTGTACAGACGAATTCACACACAACTATGTAATAACGCCCGTCTTGGTGAGTATCCTATAGTAAACAAAGTCGGTTATATCTCAAATGAACGTAGCATGTTCAAATGAGGTCTGTGCGCTCGGTCTTAAAGGGGCAGCAGTTTGATAAACCTGCTTCTGTGTTTTAATGTTAATCAAACAAAGGACAAAGAAATTACTCACTGCTCTGGACTAAATAGGCTACCCTTTTCAACTTTAGAAAAATATCCATCTAAATATACAGTAATGAATATGCTTTTTTTCACATTTGATTACTTTATTCAAATTTCTGTACCTGTTAGATCTACCTGAAAAACTCTAAAAACACTGTTTATTTCATTTGTAGCCTTTCTTTGTTCTATTGTATATATTTGTCCTATTTGTAATTCAATTGTTTGTTTTTATTTTGTTACTGACTGCTTACATGTTTTAAATTCACATTAATTAGGCTGCTAGTTTTTGTTGTAGTATCAAAATTGGATTAAATAATTGATATTTCACTGGTTTTGACAAACATTTGAACCGCTGACCCGATCCTCAGCACTGAGCCCTGCTGAAGCAGCTCTAAATATGTGCTGTGCTATTAAATGAAAGATAAAATATGATAGAGCAATAGAATGAACAGTGACAGTAGGCTTACAGAAGATCATATGCATTTTAGCAGGCTTAATTAAGCATGAAAATAACTGAAAGAAATATATATATATATATATTTGATGAACAAATTAAGCCAACTAATATGATTTATAATCTTTTGGTTTATCTACTAATACATTTAAAAATTACAAATGCAGTGAAAATTCAGGTATCGGTTACGGTATCGGTATCGGCGAGTACCAAAAATTACAGTATCGGACTCGTTCTGCAAAAAGTGGTATCGGGACATCCCTAAGTAAAACGCGCAGTGGATTGAGCGCGCACCTGCACAGATGCGCGAGCTGGTCGAGCACATCCCTTTAAACAGACGTCAGTGGAAAGTTTGTAGTTCAGTCGGATATCAATGGCAAAGAAAATAAAACGAGGCATGTAGCTTATTATTAACGTTAACTGACGAGAGAGAGAGAGCGCGCGCCGCACTTCACTCAGCGTGTCATTTGGATTAAAACTAAATCATATATGTAAGTAAAGTAAAACATGAACTGTTACTTCATTTATGTATAAAGAGTGGTGTCGGTACACGATCCGTTTCACCTGCACGATCCGTTCTACGCATGCGCGTAATTACGTAGTAGAAAACGTCACGGTTTTCCTACACTATCGGTACCACGCATGCGATGAAACACTTGACGGCCAGACGGCACAACTTGCGG